>NW_026875315.1:0-103344 GCF_032173495.1 Musca vetustissima
ACGGTACTGCACAATTTTCATATTATTATTCGCATTTTCCAACCAATGTGACACTCGAGGTTTTTGGAGGTTAAACTATTTCCAGGTTTTAACAAAGCCCCATTATTTATTCGATATTTCGAAGGATTCTCTACAATTACCTAAGGAAGTCGTTGTTATTTGGCATTCCGTGTTTTTGAATAATAAGAATTGTCTTTGTCGAAGATATGGGTACATGCTTTCTGACAGTTCCCACATAAAAATCTCCGGCCCATTTTTGGGGTTTCAGAATTTTGAGTTAAATTTTCCCAACGAAGTGGCATTAATTTGGATTCCGGATTCTCTTTGACAGATCTTTTTAGGTTTTTCTTTAGAGACAAGCCAAAAATTAGTTTTGAAAGATTAGTTTTTATTGACCATAAGATTCAAAATCGAAAAGACACTTTAATTTTTTTTTAGAATAATACTTACAAGAATACTTTATTAATACCCTAACAACTATGTTGTCAGGGTATTAATTATATAGCTTTGTGCAGCCCCAAGAGTTTGTAACGCCGCGAAATATTGGTCCTGGACCGAAAACTTATTTTTTGTGTTTTTTTTCAAGTCGATCTATAAGCCACAAGCCGAACATCACAACTCAACGCACGGTGAAGGGAATCAGGACAAGTAATAAGAATATCTGTACTGAATATTGGTAATATTCGGAAAATATGGCAATGTAAAAAAGAGGTGCAGTTGATCTTTAATCGGTCAATAAACATCCGCAGATAGTTAGAGTTCCGCGGTAGTTGCGTAAGGTATCGTATAGTCGGTACTGATTTTTGAAATAGCATTTTTCATGAACAAGCAGAAAATTGTTCCCAATTTTTTAAGAATAATCCTAACAAGAATATTGTATTTTTTTAAGGTATATTCCTTCCTCGGACTATCTCAACTACAAATCTAATTTTTAGATTTGTATACCCTTCACCACACTGTGCATAGGTTTGTAACAGCCAAAAGTTAACGAGATAGATACATGGTTCCGTTTGAGAATATGCATAGAATCACTTTATGAGCCGATGTATGCATGTCCGTCTGTCCGTCCGTCCATGTATTTTTGTGAACGAAGTACAGGTCGCATTTATAATCAGTTTTGGATGAAATTTGGCATAGGTCACTTATTTGGCCCAAGGACGTACCCTTGTGAGTTTGGGAAAAATCGGTTAAGATTTATGTATAGCTCCCATATATATTTTCGTCCTATTAAATATAAATGGTGCTCCAAAGTCTCTATATATCTCTCGATTTGCACGAAATTTGGTAGAGCGTAATGTATTAGGTCTAGAATGATGTGTGTTAAAGTTCCTGAAATCAGTTCAGATTTTAGGTATAGCTTCCATATGAAAAAGGGCTTCTCTGGCCCTTGGGACGTTTCTCTATTGAAAAGCATGTCCTGTGGTTTCTTCGTTTCTTCGAAAATTCGACGTCTGTTAGGATTCATCTGTTGAATATACCCAAAGTGCTGAAGGGTATCATAAAGTCGGCCCCGTCCGACTTTACTACTTCCCTTACTGGTTTTAGGAATGCAGAGATATTATTCATATATTTTTAAAGGACATTTTTCCAGGACCATCGGAGCAGTAAATCCAGGATTATATCTGGAATAACATCCGAGTAACATCCAAACAAAAAACCTGGATTTTCTAGGATTATGTCGGAACAAAACCTGGAGTTTTTAAGGAATAATTTTTCAAGATCAATCCGAACGAGAAAATCACCCGAATCATTTTTAAAGACAAATATCTATATTCCGAGCCTTGGAAATATTTCGCGATATTTGCACTATCTTGACCGATTAGAGGTCAGAGCCCTTTCTTTGTAAAAAGTTCGTGATTTTCGGATCATATTTGTAGCCTCGAAAGCGAAAAAACAGAACAGAACAAAACAGAGGCAGAGAAAGTTGTTGGTCCATTTCATCCCCTAATTATTACTACCAAAACAATAGGGGTAGCTATATATAGGGTAGCTATAGCTATAATACCCTTACAACATAGTTAAGTTAGGGTATAAAAATACATTTTAAATGCCACCCGAACTAGAAACGTATTTTTGCAAGGGTAATCTGGGTTGTAGAAAGAATATTTTGTTAATAATTACGCCAACGCATGGAATGGGCTTCAAAAAAAAAAAAATAAATAAATAAATAAATAAATTTTCAAGGCCACCCGAACTAGAAACGCATTTTTTCAAGGGTCATCTGGGTTGTAGAAAGAATATTTCGTTAATAATCACGACAACGCAAGGAATGGGCTTCAAAAAAAAAAAAAAAAAACGGATATATATTTTTTTTAGAAATATTTTTGAAGGACGCTTCAAAGACAATTAGATTTAGGAGATTTTTAAATAATATCTTTTTAAAGGTGTTATTTGATGTACTACCATTGCAGGAAGAATTCATGAGCTGGCCGGCAATAAGAGTGATTTTTGTAGAAGTAGGGTTAGATTATATTATAAAAAATTATCAAATTCAGAAGCTCGGGGTTTAAAAATAATTTGTCTAGACTATTATATATAGAGGGTTGGAATTTTTAAATATATATTTTTTCTCAGAACAGAATAATCGTATTTTTAATGTACTTTTCTCCGGATTCCACACATTGTGATTTTGTTTCCTGTTTTTTATTTTACATTTTAAGATTATTTAAGTCCAAATTGTTCGTTAAAGTTCGAATTTCGTTCCTTACAATCTCTTCCATTAAGTTACCTTCATGCTAAACACCTGGTTTAAATCTGTGAAAACAACAACAAAATATCCTCATCAATTATAGCAGGCATTGTCGTGTTTTGTTTATTGTTTTAATGAACAGATTTACACAAATTGTGAACGGCAAAACTGCGACATATGAAGCTCACATGCATTGCATAAAAAAACCAGTGAGCGGAGCAGTATAGTCGGACGGGGCCGACCATACGATACCCTACACAACTACCACGAACTCTAACTTTCTGAGGATGTTTATTCCGAGTCTGAGTAATAATTCCTGATATTTGCCCCCTCTTGTCCAGATTACCTTCACGGTGGGTGTGTTGTGATTTTCGGATTATACTCTACTCGAAAACACACAAAAAATTATGTTTTCGGTCCATTTCATCCCAAAATTTTAATCTGATCATCACCGAAAATTGTAGGCGTTGTTCTTGACCATAACTGGAACTTCATGAAAAATTTCAAAGCCATCAGCGCGATATTTCTCCCTTTAATGTGGTAATGGATTACTAAATAATATCTGAATATGTAAGCACATGTAAATATTTGACTGTAACTCCCACATCTGAGTAGATACATCACTATATGTGGTATCAATTTAAAGGTCAACCACTCCTCTTGGATATGTTATCAACTCCTAGGGTCTACATCCTCCAGGAGTAAATATATATGCCATAGAATACAAATTTTGTCATTTTTCACACAAAAGTCAGGGTCCATTTGACCCGCTAAATATTGACCGATCTTTATCAAAACATGCATGCTTATTAATATTAACCGATGTTTTCCAAAAACAATAGGGGTCTTCATTGGCCAGAACCCATCCTACATGCAAAATTTCGTGAAGATTGGTCCATAACTGTGGCCTGTATCGTGTTTACAAATTATAATGGACAGACGGACGGACGGACGGACGGACACACATGTCTAGATCGACTCAGCTAGTCGAGATATGACGATCGGTATACTTAAAGGTGGGTCTAGGACCAATATTTCGCGGCGTTACAAACATTTGGGGCTGCACAAAGCTATAATACCCTGACAACATAGTTGTGTAGGGTATAATTAAGGAAAACAAAACGAGAAAAACTTAAGCCAATTAAAGAAAAAAATCTAGTATGCCTGAGTACTTCATTTGGCACTTTGTTTTCTGTGTGTTTTTGGGGCGACAAATACTTCGAAGAGAAAACACAAATTGACAAACAACAAAACACAAATATGACACACTCACATAGGCAAGAACTTCTACTGGTGGTGCTGCTGTTGCTCACTGCTCACCGGTATAAAGTTTACTTTGTATAGTTTTAGTTAATAACTCACATAACACATATGAGTTTGAACTTAGGCAAAAGGACATGTTGGATATGGATTGGGGTGGATGGATATATCTGAGAATGTTATTTTTTTAATATTTATTTTAATAAAAGACTCAGTTCTATGTGAGCTGTAACAAATTGTTGCCTATTTAGATTTCTGATTGTTCGATCCACCCTAATACCGCCTTGTTTCTATGGCGTTTGTTTATACTATTATTAAAACTTTGTTAGACTATTCTTTTATTAGAGTTTTTAATTTTGAACAAAGAAAATTATAAGAACATTTGTGCTAATTGTATCCTTTTGTCGTCATTTTCCTTAAAAAAAGAAAACAACTAACGATGTAGTACAACAAAACCAAGGTATGAGGTTTTCAAAATGGCCGGATGGTAAGGAAATACTAGAAGAAAATTACAAATATTTTCAAGTCATGACATGCAAGAGTATATCATTTTGGACAAATTTGACACAGCAATTTATTAACAAACAAACCTGTCACTATTATTAAAGGGATAGGATAAGTGGCAAAGGAGGAGGAGGAGGAAGAGGAGAGAGAGAGAGGGGATTTCCTTTGAAATCATGGTAGGGTTAATAAGAAATATTCAAATTTAATATTTACATTATTTGCTTTAAATTTGAATTTCTTTAATTAAATGAAACTTTTACCCTTTAGTAGATTATACAATTTGTGCGGTGTGTGTGTGAAAGCACTTAATGAAAATTTATTTATTTGCTGTTTATATTTCAAAGAACTGCAAATCTGAAAATGCAACATAGTATTCTAACTAATTCTATCCTCAGCAAAAGTGCACAAAACTCGTTTATAAGTGGCTTTACTGTGTTGCCGATTTATTTAATTGAATTTTAATTAAACCGAAAGTGAAACATTTTTTGTACATTATAATGCATTTAATTGGAATTTTTCATAACTTTTAGTGATTAAAATATTTAATGAGAGACATAAAAGTGATTATCACAAATTAATAAATTTTGTTGTTGATTTCTAAGTCACAGAGAGTTGTTAAATAGAAGTTGTAATTTTACAGCGAAATTTTGTAAAAAACATTGTATATAAAATGTCTGTCATGTTGGAGTATGGAATATACTTTAAAAATTTTTATGCTATTGATTTTTTAAGTAAAATATGTTAAAAGCGATTTCCCAAGGGTTAGATTGGAGAAAAAATAAATCCATTATTGTTATATGAGCTATAGGACTTTATTTAACATGCTTCAGAATGTCCGATTTGCACCGTTTTGTTGCATAATTTGTTGCCATTTTAAAGGTAACTTCATAATCGATTTTTAAATACTCCCTAGATACCAATTTTTTAACATTAAGGGGACCCCCCCATTCTCGGGGTCAAACATTTTTTTTGATTTAATTCGAATCTACACTAATTCAAGAATGTCCCTACACAATTTCAAGAGAAGATCTCAAGAACTCTTGAATTAATAGCCGATTTATTGTGTCAGCATCAAGTGACGGCTAAAGGGCTTCTCAAACTTTAAACGCGTTTTTCTCTTTTGTGAATGACGGACACGATAACTCAAAAATTAATGACCCAATCGATTCCAAATTTTTACACGTTTCTCTGTGAATGTATAGCTATCGTATGAACTAGGATAAAGCCAATCGGTGAAGATCTTCCTTATTTTTTAACTTGGTTTTTGGTAAAAAATCGGCGATTTTCCAAACATATTTTTTCAAAGTTCCGCCATTTTGTTAATTTTAGAGCGAAGTCAATAATCCTAGTTCATACGAGAGACAGACATGTGCTCGTAAAGGCATTTTGCAATGCAAGAAAAGGCGATACTCGCTTGGTGTCAAGTCCGGACTGTATAGCGGATGCATTAAAACTTCCCAACCAAGCTCCCGAAGTTTTTGGCGAGTCACGTCTCCTGTTAGTCAATTTTGGCCGTTTCTGGTCAATTTCTATCTTAAAACGGTCCAGTTTTAGACAGTAGAGATTAGATTTTTTTCCTTTGGCCTTATAGAAGCAACTAATAATATAAAATACCCTCCAGTCCCACCAAATGCCTAGTCCCTATAAATCTTCCGATTTGCATGAAATTTGGCACAGCGTACTGACTTAAACCTAGACAGATGTGTGCAAAGTTTCGTAAAACTCGGTTCAGATTTAGATATAGCTCCCATATATATTTTCCAATTTATGGTAAATGGTTCACAAAAGTCCCTATAAATCTTCCGATATGCATGAAATTTGACACAGCGTACTGACTTCAACTTAGACAGATGTGGGCAAAGTTTCGTAAAAATGGGTCAGATTTAGATATAGCTCCCATATATATTTTCGTCTAATTTAAAATAAATGGCGCACCACAGTCTCCATATATCTTCCGATTTGCACGAAATTTGGCATATCGTACTGAATTAAGACTAGAAAGATATGTGCTAAGTTTCGTGAAAATCGGTTCAGATTTACATTAGCTCCCATATTTATTTTCGTCCGATTTAAGGTAAATGGTGTACCAAAGTCCCTACATATCTTTCGATTTACACGAAATTTGGCATAACCTACTGAATTAACCCTAGAAAGATACGTGTTAAGTTTCGTAAAAATCGGTTCAGATTTAGATATAGCTCCCATATAGATTTTCGTCTGATTTTATGTAAATGGTGTATCACAGTCCCTATAAATCTCTCGAAGTGCTCTAAATTTGGCATAGCGAACTGAATTGAGTCTATAATGATATGTGCTATGTTTCGTGAAAATCAGTTTAGATTTAGATATAGCTCCCATATATTTTTGTCCGATTTATTGTAAACGATGCATCAAAGTCCCTATATATCTTACGACTTATATGAAATTTAGCATAGCGTACTGAATTGAGTTTAGAATTATATGTGCTAAGTTTCGTGAAAATCGATTGGGATTTACGTATAGCTCTCATGTATATATTCGTCCGATTTTATGTAAATGATATAGTAAAGCTGCTATATATTTTTCTATTTTCGCGAAATTTGGAACGGTGTTCCAAATGGTGGACCAAAGCCCCCATATTTTTCGATTTACACGAAAGATATGACATTTTGCATAGATTTCAGAGTGACATGTTTATGGGTTGATTTAAATGGGTTGGTTAAGCGGCTGTCAAGGAACGGACAATTGGCATTACACCAGAACATTCCTTTTCAGATCAGATTTTTCTTGTAGTGACAAACTATTTTCCATGCTGACTACAATATTTTTCTTCAATGGTATACAACTGCATATTATACACCCTTAGGAAGATTAGGAGGTTTGCTTTGAACGCTACGGCGCCGCGCAACGATCAACATCTGCCATGGGAACCTGGGTTCAAACCCCAGTCGGGCTCAAGCTGATTTTTTTTTTTAATTTTATGCCTTTATAGGGCGAAGTATCATTCATGTAAATGTTTTTATTAATTTATCTTTCGAGATGAACTACACAATAGAAGTTGCAACGCGTTTTGTTTATTATTTGATATGCGCATACATTTAGAATACGTTTTGTTTGTAATGGAACTTCTTCTTACTTACAATCTTTGTAAGAAATAAACTTCTCATACACGAATCAGTAAATATGTTCTAAAAAATTTCTAAAAGAAATCTCCATTGAATTCCATTAAAATGAATTAATTTATGTGCATTAATCATGATAAATCGAAATTCAAAAAAGGGGAATAACACACACACTCACATACATGACCTTAGGGTGTGAAACAAATCAAATTCAGTTGTTTGGTGGCAAATGTACTAAATCCCTAGAAACGAAAGAAAAACTTTAAGTCCTTCAAATAGGGCGAATAAAGAAATAAATCAAATGCTTGTGCTAAAAAAGAAACGATTCCAATGAAATAAATTCCACATCAACTCAATTCATTAATGTATTATGTCTTGTGCACAATTTTAGTTATAGTCCATTTTCATTTTATTCTAGTTTTTTGTTTTGTTTCTTCAGGATTTTCTTTGATTTAATTTCATTCCATTTTTTTCTGGTTTTTCTTTCTATATGCCCGCACTAATTACCACATTAATTCAATTTGTTTGGTAATGAGTGACAGAAACATATATAGAGTCTAAAAACCACACACATATATATATATATATATATATGTATATACGCTTGATGTTTTATTTTGTTTCCTTAATTCCATTTCCACTTCAGTTCACTTTTTCATGTTTTTTTAGAAGAGCAGAGAGGAAAAGATTTTCAACATATGGCAATTTATGATATGTAATTATACAAGTGTATAATTTTAGTGGCTTAGTATGTGTGATGTTAGAAACTAATTGGAGTAGGATATGTAAGTAAATTCTGTGTATATTCCATACCAAAGGACAATATATTTAAAATTGGTTTTCTTAAAAAAAATAAATAAATAAATCGTATTTTTATAAGCTGTGTAGTCATTACAAAAAAATCTGATAGGGATTTTCTTTAATAGTCTCTCTCTCTCTCTCTCTCAATCTCTCTCTCTCTCTCAAAAAAAAAAAAAAAAAAAAAACAAATATAACCTATCCGCACGTATCCGTATCTCTTTAGTGCAACATTACAGTCTTCAAGTGGAAAGAAACAGAAAAAAACTTTATTTCTTACAAAACTGTTGTCTTGGGATTTTTCAGCATTGCTACCAAAAGAAGTCAGTGCAAAAGTAAAAACTTTTTTAAAAGCTGCATTTAACATAAACCACTAGCCCTAACCGCCAGCAACAACAACAGCTACAACACCAAGCATCATCATCCAATTGGGAATTTTGTCACAATTTTTGCCGTTCTTATTCATTTTTCTTAAATTTACCATAAGTATTTTTCAAAACTAGCATTACTTTGGTGCTTCACTTCTTTTTTGCGGAATTGTTCCCTAACGAAAACCAAACAAGTTTCTTTCCACTTTATGAATTTATCCCAAAGAAAGAAAAAAGGACAACTTTTTTTTTGCTATAGATTCATTCAATTCTCTGCACGAGGTACAACTGCATTCAATGTTCGCGGCAACAGTTTATGAGAGTTTTGCAATTTGGGACAAAGACATTAAATTTTGTTACAGAAGCAGAAGAACGAAAAAAAACTTTTTTTATAAAATACGCGTTACTTGTTTGTTTTGGCAGGAATATATTTTTTCTTTTTTCTTCCTTGTATTTTGATATTTTACTTGTTAACGTATTTTCTATTTTTTTTCTTCTTCGTTTTAGTCCGTGTTTTCTTTGTTAAATTTGTTTTAGGTTATAACAGAATATTTTCAGTCGTAAAATAAAGTTTCCCTGAAAATATAATAAAAATATTAAGAATGAGAGTTTCCAGGAAATGGAAAGAAGAATAAAAAATTATTTTCGGAATTAATGTCTATACTGAAATGTAAGCACACGCACATACACATATACCACCTGTCATAAAATGTTGCTAATTTAGTAGAGAACAAAGTGGTTGGAGGGCGTATAAGCAATATGAACAGATATTGATGTAACGTATACGTACAGGTGGGCATAGGTAATTGCGTAGACTTTGACAGTACAATAAAATCTGTATACATTTAATCTATATATATAAAAGAGTTGCGTTATAAGTGACTGACTGATCATCAACGCCCAGACGAAACGGCTAAAGCTAGAAACTTGAAATTTGGCATGTAGGTGGGGTTTGGTGCGTAGGCGTGTGATAAGGCGGGATTTTTGGAAATTCGTACTAAAAGGTACTAAAAAGTACTAAAAACTGTATTACGCGGGAACGGTTAGATGTAGAATTCTGAAATTTGGTACGTAGCTTTGTCTATGAAGAGCGGACTTGAATGTGTGAAAAAATTTTGGAATTTAGTACTTAGATGTACTAAAAAGTATTAAATATTGTATTTGAATGAAATCGGTGAAGATTCATATGTGAAACTTGGTATGGAGCTTAAGCCATTACAAAGAGAATACTGTGCAAAAATATTTTTTGGACATTAGTACTAAAAGGTACTAAAAAGTACTAAAACTGTATTACTCCGGAACGGTTGGAAGTAGAACTCTGAAATTTGGTATGCAGCTTTGTCAGTGATTAGCAAATCAGAATTTATGAACAAGTTATGGAAATTAGTACTAAAGGTACTAAAATGTACTAAATATTATACTACGATGGAAAATGTAGAGATAGATGGCTGAAATTTGGTATGTAGCTTAAGTCATTAAAAATAAAATGATGTACAAAAAATATTTTTTGGAAATTAGAACAAATATGGTACTAAATAGTACTAAAAACTGTATTACGCCAGAACGGTTGGAACTACAACTCTAAAATTTGGTATGCAGCTTTGTCATTAATAAACAAATCAGAATGTGTGAAAAAATTTTGCAAATTAGTACTAAATATTATACTACGATGAAACAGGTAGGGATAGATATCTGAAATTTGGTATGTAACTTAAGCTATTACAAGTAGAATGATGGGCAAACATATTTTTTTTTTTAATTAGTACTAGAATATATTAAAAAGTTCTGAAATTTCACATATAGCTTTAACTATTACAAATAGAATACTATGCCATTTTTTTTTTTTTTTTTTTTTTTGAATTGCGATAAAAAGTACTAAATATGTAAATACAATGTAACTGGTAGAAATAGAAATCTGTAATTTTGTATGTAGCTTACTCTAAGCATAACTTTTTGGAATTAGTATAATGGAACCGGTAGGAATAGAAATCTGAAACACGGCACATAGATTTAATTATTACAAATACTATGCTATATATTAATATATTTTTGAAATTTGTACTAAAATGGTACAAAATATTAACTTATAATGGAAAAGTCATAGATTGAGATCTGAAATTTAGTATGTAGCTTAACTATTACAAATAGACCGATATGCACAAAATTGTACTAAATATTGTACCATAGTGAATGGTAAAAAATATAAATGTAAATTTAGAGTACAAAAATGTCCAACTATAATTAACAGGCTTGGTTTATTGAAAATTCGTACTAAATGGCATCATTAATACAAAATATTGCTCAGTATGGGAACATTTTTTGTATATTATAAACAAATAGAATACGAATCGAATACAAGTACTAAATATTGTATACGGTAGAATGGATGAAGATAGGAACCTGTTATTAAATAATTATCTGGAACTATGACAATAACAATTTATACATAAAAATTTTGCATTAATAACTTCTAAAATGTACTAAAAGTACAACACATTATATACGGCGGTACGGGTGGATATAAAAACAATGCTTTTGGCAATATTGTTTGACATTTGTACTTAAAGTACTAAATATTTTTTTTACGACAGAACGAGTAGAGGTAGAGTCCTGAAATTTTGTATGTATATTTTGTTTAAACAAATTAAAAAAAGTAATTTTTTTAATTTTTAGTAAACAGTACTAAATAGAAAATGTTAGAGAAAGATATCCGAATTTTAGTATTACTCTTTGACTATGGTAAATAAAATGTTTAATGGAAATATATACGGTTATATGAAATATAGTTTCGAATCCCACATGAATCTATACTACAGCGAATGATTATGTGAATTTTGGTTAAAATTTCTAGTGTAGTGAAAAACAGGCGAGACTTCAAATACAAATAAGTGAAACTATGCAATAAGCCGCTGAACATCACAAGTACTAAAGTGTAGTCAATTTTAAATGCTAAAGTTCCAAATTTTCTAAAATAACAATACTGATATTTCCAATGATGTTTCCAACCACATTGGATCGATCTTTTGATGTAATGAATAATGGGCTGGATCATTATACTAAAAATACCGACAATACCATTGAGTATTTTGTAATACGTAACGCACCAGAAATACTAAATTTCTGCAATTTTAATGGAAATCTTCACTATAAAGGCAGGTCTCTGAATAAAAAATGATGCGCTGTGCAAAATTGTAATTTGTACTATAAGGGTACTACTATCAGTACTAAAACGAACTAGATATTTTACCATTAGTATTAAATTACCGGAAGGAACAAAAAAGGTTAACACAGTATTATAGAACTTTTTACATCAGTCCATCGGGACGATCGAGAAAATAGTAAACTTACAGAACTTGTACTCGATTTAGTAGGATAGAAGCATTAACGTTTCTGTACGAAAGAAATACGGAGTAAGATCTGAGATTAAAACAAACATATTAAGATATAAAACCTATAATAAAAATGTTTCAAATTTGTACTTAATCCAAAAGTATATTGCGTAGCTAAAATAATGTTTATTTATTTAACTATAAAAAGTTTCGCTAACAACGTAGCGGGCCTATGCTAGTACATTATAAATAATAAAATATACAAAAATGAAATAAGAACAAACGTCGAACGCTCTTAAGCATGAGGTAGACACTCAAAATGCATACAATCGATTGGGTCTTTTATATGGGTGCTATGGCATGGTGTAGGGTATTACGGGTACACAGCTTTAAATATAACAAGTAAAAAAGAGTTAAGTTCGGCCGGGCCGAATTTTGGATACCCTCCACCATAGAAATACTGACAATTTTTTGAAATGGAAACATAGGGAACATACATATAACGATAATTCTTCAAATCGATTGTTGTAAACCAAATAGAAAATTCAGCAATTTCAATGGGGGTTTTCCTAAAATCTCAAAACCCTAAAATGTTGACATATATTATTAACGCATGGTACGTTGAAGCATGTGTATAAAATCCAGGATATACTCAAATTTAAAGGGCAATATTATATATGAAGCATACTAAAGCGGGGAACAATATTAACAACATTGTGTAGAACCTAACAACTTCTTGGTGTTTTCATAATATAAGGGGTTAGGCCTAATTAAGGGCCGATGTAACTCAAGTTCCAAGCTAATATTTTAGTTTTCAATCCCAATACCGTCTATTACGCTAAATATTAAATAGGTAGGATGTTTTATACAGGACCTGGTCCTAAATGCGGGTCGATACAGTTCATTCTCAAACCTCACGTTTTAGTTTTTATGTCGATATCCTCCGAGATAAAAATGATTGCAAAATATGGATAAATCGACTAAATCGTTTTAAAATTCCATACTATGTAGGGTATGAACTGAAAATTTCGTCTACCAAATAACCCCCCCTACTATGGTGGAATACAGCTATATGGGATAACCCCAACACCAGGAGAAAATCAGCTAACTATTTTAAAATAAGGGGGTTATAAGGGGACTACCCCTAAAAGGGGGTGAATATTAATAAATACCGAAAATACCGAAAATTGGAGGGTACCCTTATATGGGGGCTACCCGAAAAAATTGACCTATATTTATAATTTTTAGTGGAGAGATTTGCTTCGCAATAAGAACCCAAAGTACCAAATTTCAGTGAGTTCGGTTGAAAAACGGGCTCAAGAACCCCAAAATACCGAAAATTGGGGGGTACCCTTAAATGAGGGCTACCCGAAAAAATGGACCTATATTTATAATTTTTTGTGGAGAGATTTGATACCCAATAAGATCTCGAAGTACTAAATTACAGGCAATTCGGTGAAAAAATCCGGTCAAAACCCCCTAAAAACTGAAAATTGGGAGGTACCGTTATATGGGGGCTACCAGAAAAAGTGGACCTATATCTATAATTTTTGGTGGAGAAATTTGGTATCCAAAAAGAACCCATTATACCAAATTTCAGCGAATTCGGTTGAAAAACGCGCTCAAGAACCCCAAAATACTGAAAATTTGGGGGTACCCGATATAGCCCATCTACGAACTTGACCTGCCTGCAGACAAAAGACGACTCTATGCAAAATTTTGGCGCTCTATCTCAATTCGTTTAGACGCTAGAGTGATTACAACAGACAGACGGACATGCTTAGATCGTCATAGAATTTTACGCTGATCAGGAATATATATACTTTATGGGGTCGGAAATGATTATTTCGATGCGTTACAAACGGAAAAATAAAACTAATATACCCTCCATACTATGGTGGAGGGTATAAAAAAACCAGTAACGAAAGTTCAAAAGTCGGACGGGGTCGACTATATGATACCCTTCATCACTTTGGGTACATGCAAGACATGTTAATATCTACAATATCCTGCAAATAGAACGGTCATTGAGATGAATTCGGACGAAATTAATTGTGCTAACTAGATAAATATTTGAACCAATTGAAAAACCCCATACACCTACCATTCTGAAATCAATGAAAAATTGCATGTCAAACGGACAGACTTGGTTTATTGGTGTATCATTTGTATGAAATTGAGTCATGTATGGGAGCTATATATAAACACATCGAATTGAGTAACCGTTGCATACACCATTTGTTTTTTATCACTCTATATTCAATTTTATACCCTCTGCCAAATTTCGTGTAACCACCATTTACATAAAATCGAACGAAAATATATATATATAAGACCTATATCAAAATATGAACCGATTCCAACAAATAAGCATGGACCTGAATCAGTGCGCTGTGCAAAATTTTGCCCCAATCGGACAAATATTGGGAGTTTGGTGCACCAAATCCGATCATAAATGTGACCTGTACTTTGTTAATAAAAATACATTGAGGAACGGACATTTGTCACCCAAAATATGATATTAGAACCAACTCGATTGAAACATATGTCAGAGTTAACCGATAATTTGAATCAAAAACTTCAATTTAGAGCCATTTTGTCAATATCGAAATTTAGGAGATGCCGTTATTTGATCCCAGAACAAAATTTGATATAAACGTATTTAAACTGCCTAAAGTACAGAATAATGGGTGATGCGGTAATATGAGCTACCCAACAAAACATAGACAACTTTGTAGGGAGGCATTCCTCTAATGAGAATACCAAACATTACAGCCATTTTAATTAAAAAAAAAAAAACATACCAAAACTCCCCAAATTACCGAAATTTGGGAAGTATTGTTATATGGGGACTACCCTGAAAAGCGGTCAAATATTTATTATTTATTTAAGGAAAAGTTGCTACCCAATGAAAAACCAATGTATTAAATTACAGATACTTCGAATGAAAAATGTGCAAAAAAAACCCAAGGTACCGAAATTTGGACGGTACCCCGTGCGTATTTCAAGGTTTTGCAAGGTTTTCTAAGGAAGAGACAAATTTAGTATACACTCCAGCTTTTGGTACCAAATTGGTACACTTTACAAAATTTCCCAGAATCACTCTTGCAGTCACTTGATACAAACACAATAAATCGGCTATATCTTCTTGAGATTAACTAGGAATTTTATTTTAGGTTCAAATTATATAAAAAAAATATATTTTTTTTAAACCGAGCATGGGTGGTCTCCATAATTTCCCTTTAGGTGAAAGGGGACCTATAGGTGATGGAGGTGTATATAAATCTGCATATTTTTAAATAAAAAACCTAAATAATTTGATTAATAGTAGGTCAAATGTACGCCCACTCGTGCGGTAAGAAGTTACATCAATATAATTGGTACCAATATAAAGCTCATCCACTGCTTTTACTTATAATTTTAACTTCAATAGCCTACGTAATAGTAAAGTAATAAGTCATAGAACCAATAATAACCAATCACAATGAAAACAGTAATACTTATTTGTTCATGTCCCCTTCCCCGTATGTGTGCGGGCCTTTTTTATAAGAAAACCTGTTGATTTGATATAAAATATTTTTATTGCATATATATGTTTATTTGGTTATAATTATTGATTAATTAATAATCCACACTTCCTGATATCAATTTGCAAAAATAATCCCTTTCACTTATCCCAATCATAAGCACACATACACAATTATATAGTAAAAATCCTTTAAACAAATAAACCATGTCAAAAATGCACTTAACTTATCCCGAAGTAGCATTCACATAGATAGGATAAAACACACTCTCTGCCACTTAACAGATGTGTGGGTGTGTGCGTACACACACTGGTATTTACCACTTATCGTTTTTTTCTTAGACATTAAATCCTCTTTCAACTTCTTCTTTTGTTTGCCAATAGCAAACTCACACTTTTCATTTCGTTCATTCCTTCATTTGTGGTGTTATGCTGCTGTTGCCGCTTTCATATGGCGAAAGGCTTAAGATTAACACTTGAGTAAATATGCTACAAACATAAACGGAGAACGCTTGTGGTGTCATCACTTTGAAGGGAAATGCTAGGAGTTTTTCTTTATGTTTTCTTCTAGCTTTTTCTTTCATCATATTTTCACACTCTGTTCGTTCGCTTGGTTCTTGTATTCAGTTTTCTTTTTTTCTCTTAATATTTCCTGTAATTCCTCGACCGAGTTTCGGAGTGTTTTAAAACTTCACCGCACATTCGAGGTGTTGTTGCGAGTAATTTTAAGTTGTTTGTGGGTGGGTGCGAGAGGGGTAGGAAGCGAAAGAGTGATGCGTAAGAGTAGTTGAGTGTATGTCTTTATTTATACTTTCATTTACCTACAAATATTTGTAAGTTGTTTGATAGAAATCATAGCTCCCCTTTGGGAGTTTTTTTTACTCTAATTAAAAATGTGATATAGCATCAGAGGGAGAGATTAAAGGAGCCGACTTTTTTTATTTATTTTGGAAGTGTTGGTGTATATTGTATATATTTTATAACTTTTAAGTGAAATAAAAAATTCCAGACATCTATAAGAAAGATCATAATTTGTTGTTAATTAAATAATTTTAATTGAAAAAGAATAATTTCTTAAATATTGAAATACATGTACAAAAAATAAGTTAACAAATAAATCATTACACATATTATATTTAGTTCTGATATGTGTATCTTATAGACATGATTTTTATTTAAAATAATAATAATAAATAATAATAATAATAATAATAATTTACAAATTATTTATTAATTATGGATTTTATTTTCTTTTCAGGTAAGAACATTTTCCATTTTAACACATTAGTGAGCGAATATGTAAGTGTTCATTTATAACAACAAGAAAACAAATTTATTCATATATGTTTTTGTTAAAAATAATACAAATTAAAAAATCTATACAGCTAATGCCCCCCTATAGCGTATACGTATCATCAACAGACCAACACAAACAAGTATACGCCGTGGCGGAACTGTTTGTAACCTCCAAATAGAATCCAGAACGCACCAAAGTTATTTATGTGAATATACATAGAGTAACATTCTGAGTCGATGTACGCATCACGACCTATTTATCCAAAGTGTGCACAAAATTCCCAACGATTGTGCGATTTTGCACAGCGTTCCAAATAATGTGTAGAAGGGCGTGTATTAATTTTTGTTTGGTTGAAATAGGTTTACATTCAGATATAGCTCCCGAAACTATTTTAGTTCGATTTCATTCCAATTTCGAAACACATATTAAATTAAGTTAAAACTACCAAAATAACTAACGTTTATTTGATTCATACGAAACTTTACACAACGTACCAAATGTGCTACTCTTTGTCAATTTTTATACCCTGTACCAAACTGTGGTATTATGCCTTTGTACATATGTTTGTAACAGGCAAAAGGAAACGAGATAGGCACATGGTTCCTTTTGAGAATATGCATAGAATCACTTTCTGATTCGATTTACGCATGTCCGTCTGTCTGTTCATGTATTTTTGTGAACAAAGTACAGGTCGCATTTATAATACAATTTGGATAAAACTTGGCATTGGCCACTTATTTGGCCCAAGGGCGAACCATATTTGGAAAAATCGGTTTAGAATTACATATAGCTTCCATATATATTTTCGACCGATTTAATGTAAATGGCGCACAAAGTCCCTATATTTCTCTCGATTTGAACGAAATTTGGCAAAGCGTAATGAATTAGGTCTAGAATGATGTGTGTTAAGTTTCCTGAAAATCGATTGAGATATAGCTCCCATATATATTTTCGTCCGATTTAATGTAAATGGAGCACCAAAGTACCTATATATCTTTCGATTTGCACGAAATTTGGCACAGCGTAATGAATTAGGTCTAGAATGATGTGTGTTAAGTTTCCTGAAAATCGGTTCAGATTGTGATATGGCTCCCATATGTATATATATATATATATATATATATATTCGTCTCTGAAAATCGGTTCAGATTGTGATATGGCTCCCATATACATTTATATATATATATATATATATATATTTTCGTCCGATTTAATATAAATGGAGTATAGTTCCTATATAATTCAATTTTCAAGAAATTTGGAAAAGTTCCTGAAAATCTGTTCAGATTTAGATATAGCTCCCATACATGTTTTCGTCCGATTTAAGGTAAATGGTGTACCAAAGTCCCTTAATATCTTTCGGTTTGCACGAAATTTGGCACAACGTAATAAATTAGGTCGAAAATTATATGTATTGAGTTTCCTGAAAATCGGTTCAGATTTGGATATAGCTTCTATATCTGACCAAATGAAAAATTTAGTATCGGTTACAGAGTGACATGTTTCTGGATCCAATTTCATTTTACTGGTCCTTTAAAAATGCGACGTCTGTTAGGATGTTGAATATACCCAAAGTGGTGAAAAGTATCACATAGTCGGCCCCGCCCGTCTTTAGTACTTTCCTTACTGGTTTATATATAGGTCCTTATTTGGACATAGCTCCCATATAATGGTACCGCTTCATTTTCGAAATTTTTAGGATTTTTGCATAAGTGTTTTTAATGTGACGTTCCGGTTTCTTGAATACTATATATCATAAATTTTTTTAGTCGTAGGCCCCATACAATGATTCCGACCGATTTTCGGCAGGCCGAATTGGAATATTGGACCTCCCTCGAAGAATTATTCCTTAAAAAATCTACGCCTTGTATTGGGCCCCAAAAAATATTCCTTAATAAATCCAAGCCTTATATTGGTCCGCGATGAAATAATCCTTAAAAACTTTACTTTTTGTAATGGTCTTGAAAAAATATTCTTTAACAAATCCACGCCTTGTAATGGCCTTGAAAAATTATTCTTTAACAAATCCAAGCCTTGTAATGGTCATTGAAAAAATATTCTTTAACAAATCCACGCCTTGTAATGACCCTTGAAAAAATATTCTTTAACAAATCCACGTTTTGTATTGGTTCTTGATAAAAAATATTCTTTCAAAAATCCACGCTTTTTATTGGTCCATGAAAATATATTCATTAGTAAATCCACGTCTTGTACTGGTCCTTGAAAAAAATATTCTGCAAAAAATCCACGCCTTGCAATGGTTCTTGGAAAAATATTCTTTAAAAAATCCATGCTTTATATTGGTCCTTCAAATTTTACATAAAATCCGCGCTTTAAATGGTCCTTGAAGAAATATCAATATCAAATTTATAGTCCTTGAATGTGTATTCCTTAAAAAATTCACTTTTTTTTTTGTCATTGAAAAGATAATCCTAATATACTTCGCTTGTTGCGGTCCCTGTAAAAAAAATCATTAAAAGGATGGACCTTGAAAAAATAATCTCTATTGATAAAAAAATTCTATTCTATGGTTCAAAAAAATATTTTTAAACCGAGAGCTTGAGTGGCTATTATTTAGCTCAGAATAGTATTATTTTAATTAATTTATAGAACATATATTTAACTACTATTGTTATAAATACCACTCCGTTTTTTATTTAAAAAAAAAACCGTTAGTATATTGTTTAAACAATATGTAACAGAATTTTTAGCAAAAACTCGTTACAAAATGCGATTAACGCACAAAAACCACAGTTTCCTAATTAAAATAATTGCAATGATTTTTTGTTAAAATATTCCGCTTTTTTGGCAAAAAAAAAAAATTTCGTCTTATTCAATATATAATTGAAATAATCTATTAATCGCATTTGAAACGATCTCGGTAGTTTTTCACTTTTTTTCATCATCTTTTTTTTTTGCTTTTCCGACCATCACCACCAACGAAATACTTAGCATTGTCAGCAACAGCATTTACCGTGAAAATTCGCTGTGCTTTTGAACCGTATTTACACAGAATTTAATTCAATTAAATTGGCTTAGTTAAAATTTATAACCATTACCAATGCCTGACTACGGGTTGGATGATGCTGCTACTGCTGACTGCTGTTGATGCTGTATTGCCAATGGCCAATATGGAATATAAGAGGGCAATAAAAACAACAACAAGGACAAGTAGTAAAAAATATATATAGCATCTGAAAAAAATACTCTACTCTCCATAGTTGTAGGACCCAGCGAAGAAGAAGGGGTACAGGGAAAAAATTAACAAACAGCAGCATATTTTTGGTTTCGCTTCGTGTTGTGCCACTAACTACTCTCCTCTTCCTTTTTTCTGTTTTTAGGGTGCTCCTTTCTCCCCTGCCCCTTTGCAGAGATACGACATGTAACATGTTAATTTGCTTAATGGCATCATCCTCATAGTTGTACTCTTTTTTTGTACTATTCCTTTTTTCGGATTGCTGGTACTATTCCTCAATATCAATATATGCTATCAATTTATATGGATGGAGGAAGGTGCTTTGTTTGTGTGTGTGTGTGTGTGTGTGTGTGATTTGGTGTGTCTCGTGCCGTTCATATAAATGTGCAATTTTTTTTTCTTGAGCGGAATCTGTTTCGTTATCCTTTTACCAATAGGTCGTTTACTGTACGCCATTGCACAGGTTTGAGGGTATGTGTATCTATGTTTGTGTATTTGCATTCGGTCGTTGATATTTTTGTTCCTTACTCGTTAGCTGGATGGTTGTTTTTTTCCAGTCATGGTGCTACCGAAATATGCTTCATTTGCCTGATATCCTGTGTACACCTTACAAACTAGCCTAGGTACAGTGAGTTATAGGTTATTTGTGGATTTATTGGTAGGACAAGAAATTACCAACCGTGTGTAATTTTCCTTTGACATAAAATTTGCCCACAAATTATATCTTGTCTGGGCCCACTGTACCTGCTTTGGTGTTTTGGTATTTTTCGCAATTCCGCCTTTACTTGTTTTTTCTCCTGTAGTTGTTGTTATTGTTTTGTATTTTTTTGGTTATTGTCCTGCGATCAATATGCCTACGAAAAATTGAATATACTCAATAAAGTTTTAGCACGTCCGCCATACGTTTCTTGTTGTCTTTCTTTTCTTTTTTGTCATATGGTTCTTTCGTTTATTTGCCATTTCCATTTGCTGGGTTTTCGTTGCTGCTTTTTTGCTTTTGTCTCTTTTAGGGTTCTTGGCTTTTTTGTAGCGTACTTTACAAGCAAATTCATTTCAGTCACTGGCATACACATTTATGAAATGACACAACAACATGCAGCATATCAATTCACTACACTCGCATCCAAACACACACACACATAAAAACGCTCATAACAGACAACCATAAGAGAATACATGAAGACCTGTAGTCGAACGTATGGCCATTGACATTCAGTTATGTGTAAAACCCTAAGATGAATGAATCTACGTGGAAACGTAAACGTATTGGTTATAACCAAAAAGATGAACTTCATCAGAAGCAGCAGCGACAGCGATAGAAGACGGCTCGTTAAGAAGAACAGATGATAATATATTGCCGGTAATAGGCCTGCCATTACCGCATGTGACTGTTCTTCTCAGAAAAAACGTAGTTGACAGCAATTCAGCAACAGAACTTTGTAGATTTTTTACACATGTCTGCACAGCAGTGTGTGTGAGTGTGTCTGTGCAATGAATTGGTTTTATATTGTATTATCATTAGGGTGATTGCCTGTAGTCGCAAATGTTTTTTTTTAGTAGGGATTTGTTTCCTTTAGAATATTTGGGGATACATTTAAATCAACATTTTAGTAAATAGTGGAATTTCAATGAACAATAATTTTAAATAATTTTGTATGGAATATTAAATAGAGAGTGGTAAAATCATGTTTTTGTGTCTGTTAAGTAATTTTTATTGGTTTATCTATCTTAATTTTTCAATTGTTTCAATTTTTCTATAAAAATATTATTAATGTTTTTGGATCTGAAAGAGTTATTTAGAACAGGAAACTATCAGAAAATATCCTTTTTGATTTTTATAATGAAAATTTCAATAATGGACTGATTCATTGAATACAAACGTTCCTTCCTATCATTATAAATTTCTCGATTTTGGAACTATAGATCCCAACGTTAATTACTTTCTTACAAGGTCAATCCTCTAGCTTAAAGATGTAGATGTATAGCTCTACGAATCCCTAACAAATATATTAAGAACATTATTTGATTAATATGTCCTTGAAAAATCTGCAGAAAATGTAGGATTATTGATCTCAATCTTTTTGAAGACAGACATTAAAATGTCCTCGTATAGTGGCTGAAATATCCTTGAAAATATTGTACAATTACTGGACTGAATTTCCTAAAAATACCGAATTGATTTTCGTGAAAAATAATTGTAAAATATTCAGTGATCTGTAAACAACATTTGAAAATTCTTTATAAAATTCTAGGATTAAACCAGCATGCTGAACAGTATTGCTGGATGGGGCCGACCATATGATACCATACACAACTACCACTGAAATTTAATTTTCTGCGGATTTATATTTCGAGCCAGGTCAATATTTTGTCATATTTGCAAGCTTTTAGATGCCAACAGTTATTCAGTCCCTCCCTGTGGCGTATTTTCAAAATTATATTTTGTAGGATTAAACATTTAACCCACAAGATTGTAATTTTAAATATTGATCGATCATTATCAAAACTGCCGCACTAAACTTATGATGTTCGGTTTAAAATAGTGGCCTCTAGAGGAAACCAAAATAATGTTTTCGGGTTATTTCATCCCCTAAATAGCATCTGATCACTGAAAATTATAGACGTCTTCATTGGAAAAATTCGAAACTTCGTGTAAAATTTCAAAGATCAGCGCCACATTTTCGCCAGTTAGCATGGTAATGGTAATACTAAACAATATCCGAATAAGTAGATCCCTCTGAATATTTATGTATAACTCTCCTGTATAAGTATATACAACCATATGATTGGTATCAATTTATCTATGTTCTTTAGGAGTAAATATACAGGCTATAGTATTACATATTTTCAATTTTTTTACACAAAAGTTTGAGTCCATTTGAACCGCTTAATATTGACCAATTGTTATGTTCGGGTCATTGGTCCATAATTGTGGCCTGTATCGTGTTTACAAATTATAATGGACAGACGGACGGTCGAATGGACACACATGTCTCGATCGACTCATCTAGTCGATATATGACGATCGGTATACTAAAATTTCGTCGCGTTACAAACTCATGGGTCCACACAAAGTTAGAATACCCTTGCAACATAGTTGGGAAAGGTATAGAAATGACCTTGAAGAATGGTCCAAAAATCCTTGAAAAATATTTACAAAAACTTTAGAAAATATTGAGAATTGTCTATCCAAATGTTATTGACGAATTATTTTAATATTGTGGTGAATGTCTTCCGGAAATATTTCTTTAAAAATCAAGGATATAATTTTAAATCTTGTGCAATGTGGACTCAATACCCATAAAAATTAGAAACTCGAGTATTTGTTGTAAATTTTTTTCAAATAATCCGAATATGAATAAAGACATTCATATTAAGAAAAAATCTAGGCTTAGGTGTTTAAATGAACTTTAAAAAATAATTCAAAGACATTCCAACCTGAATGATGGGAATTTTAGTGAAAAACAAGAAGACTAAGATTATAATTGCTGATTCAAATGTACATAATATCCTGACCACGTTTTTTAAAAATATTATTTGTTTGTTTTTATACCCTTCACCACACTATGGTACAGGATATTATGTCTTTGCGCATATGTTTGTAACAGGCAAAAGGAAACGAGATAGACCCATGGTTCCTTTTAAGAATATGCATAGAATCGTCCGTCTGTCCATCCATGTATTTTTGTGAACAAAGTACAGGTCGCATTTTTGATCCGATTTGAATGAAATTTGGCACAGTAAACTTATTTGGCCCAAAGACCAACCCTATAGAAATTGGAAAAAATCGGTTCAGATGTTGATATAGCTCCCATATATAGTTTCGTCAGATTTTATGTGAACGATGCACCAAACTCCCAATATTTGTGCGATTGGGACAACATTTTGCTCAGCGCACTGAATTAGGTCTAGACTGATGTCTGCCAAGTTTTGTTATAATCGGTTCAGATTTAGATATAGCTCCCATATGTAGCTACGTCCGATTTTATGTGAATGATACCAATGTTTGTCCGATTAGGACAAAATTTTGCACAGAGTACTGAATGAGGTCCAGATTGATGTTAAAATCGGTTCAGATTCAGACATAGCTCTCATATATAGTTTCGTCCAATTTTACATGAATGATGCACCAAACTCCTAATATTTGTCCGATTGGGACAAAATTTTGCAAAGGGTCTATGTTTGTTCGATTTACACAGTTGCATAATTAGTTGCATGTGTTTATGTGTTGTTCCCATAGATAATTTTACTCGATTTCATACAAGTGGTACACCAAAGGATCCAAGTCTGACCGTTTGGATTTAATTTCGCCAGTTCCAATCTCAATGGTCCTCCAAAGATGCTATGTCTGTTCTATCTAGAGGATATTGTAGATATTAACATATGTTGTAGGTACCCAAATGGTGAAGGGTATCATATAGTCGGCTCTGTCCAACTTTTGAATTTACCTTACTGGTCTTTTTTAATTCCACGCTCCTTCATTTTTGTTCAAAATGGACGCTTCTTGTAGTCCTTATTTCGGTCCTTAAATGAACATATTCTTTAAAAACACGCTTCATGCAGTCTCTAAAGAAAATATTACTTAAAAATCAACGCTTCTTGCAGTCTTTAAATAAAATATTCTTAAAAGACATTCTTCTTGGAGCCCTTAAACAAAATATTCTTTTAAATATATGATTCTTGCAATCCTTAAATAACATTTTCTTTAAAAATGCACGCCTTTTTTAACTCATTAAAGAAACTATTCTTTACAACTCCACCTTTATTGATAATTATTAAAAAATAGTCTTTATAAATCCAGGTATATTGACAGTGCTTAAAAAATCTTCTTTAAAAATCCACTCTTATTGGCAGTCCTTAACAAATTATTTACTAAATCCCCTCTTATAAAGTACCTTAAAAGAAAATATTTTTTAATCCTCACTTATTTATGGTCCTTAAAAATATTCCTTAAAAATTCCAAGCTTATTGTAAGTCCTTAAAAATATTTGTAAAAAAGTCAGTTGTATTTACATATTTTCTTAATCCACGCTTTTTGTAAGGCACTAAAAAGTATTTAAAAATCCCAACGCATTAAAAGTCCTTGAAAAAGAGAATTTAACACTAGAACGCCGAAGGCGGTCATTTTGACCGCTGTCCAATTTCAAGTACAAAAGCAACTGTGCATTTAATGACACTTTAATTTAAAATTTGGTGACTTTTTGTACCTCATACAATTACGTTTATTGTAAAAAATTCACCAAATTTAAAAAAGGTGTCATTAAATGCACAGTTGCTTTTGTCAAAATGACCGCCTTCTGCGTTCTAGTGTTAATAAATAAAACCAAAAGTTCCGGCTTATTAGAAATCATAGAAAAAAATCTTTACAAGATATTTTATTCACTTATTTTGATGTCCTTATAATATTTACAAAAATCCAACCCTGATTCGTTTTTTACATTTGAATTTATGACATTAACGATCAAAAACATTCTTTGGCAAAAATCTGTTTCATTTTCTTTTAATCGTGGATAGTTTTTCTAATTGTCCATGTAGAACTAAATAACATAAAACCTATCTTGCCAAATTACATAAATACTAAACACTACATACATAACATTGAAAACGTTCATTAACCTCTACAAGTTATTTTTATTATCAACAAAATATTTCGCATCACAACAGCCACAGCAACAACAACAATAACAACACTATTTCAGTTTCATGTCTCAACAGACTCATTAATTAAACTAAAGTATTTCAATGTCAATTAAAAGTTTATTATGAAACACCTTTAAATACTTGGAAACATTTTTATGTTTTTGCCAATTAACCAAACTTTGCTAACGCCTATCGCAAAACATACTTTATGGGAAACCAAAGAAAAAATGCTAACTGATGATAAGGTGGTGGTATTCAGCAACAATTTCAATGGATATAAAAACTAATATGTCTGAGGTAAATAAACTTTCTCCCCCACCCCAAATGAATAGACTGCCAAAAACTAGAAACAACAATAAGAAGAACTTTCAATAAATGAAATGAAACACTTATAAGGTGACACAGCTTTACATTATGATAGCTTAACCTCCACGACCTCCCACGCCGTACATTGAACGATAAGAAAAAAAAAACAAATCACTCAAATTACCTGTGGACATATTCCACAAAAAATTCCATGTTCAAATACCACCCATCCTGGCCGAATGTTGAATGTTGTCTAAGCGTTTTCCCTTAGACAAATCATGAAATCCCGCAGCAGCAGAAAAAATGCCAAATATTTAAACATCATCAACCAGAAATTGGCATGCTAAACATGGTTGGCTGTTTATGTGAATAACTGGCATAACTAGCATACCTAGGGTGAGTCCACAAAAAAACGAAAACTGGCGAAAAAAAACATTTCTGCCGAAACAGCAGAAATATCAACAAAAGCACCTTCCAATCGAAAGGTAACAAGGCTATCCAAACACTTGTAAATAATGAAGCACAACAACGATGTTGTCGTTGTTGCTGCTGTTTGGTTTTTTTTTTCGTTACGATTTTATGTGGCAGCCAAATCGCTTTAAGGAAAAGGCATCAGCATCATCATCCGACAGAAATATTGAACCAGAAGATTTGTTTTGTTGTTGTTTTTTCTTATTTCTAGCGAGGGGGAAATGCCAGCATTTATTGCACTGACAAATGGCATACACCAAAAAGTACCCAACAACAAAAACAACAAGAACAGCGGCACCAAGAACAACTCCAACAACAGCAGTTATAAATGGCTGCGATAAAAAAGCCTTTAGTCTCAAACCATGTGCCTTGTTACCTACAGCCTATCGCCACAACTACTCATGATTCTGGGGATGCGTGAAATTTATGTGTGAGAAAACATTCAAGTGGTTTATGTGCAGGAAGAAGAGGAAGACAGTGGCAGACTAAGGTATTGGGAAGGATAAAAGACTTATTAAAAAAAATCTCAAAAAATGTACGCTTACAAAATTTTTCTTAAAACATCCACTATTCTAGTAGTCCTTGAAAAAATAAAAAATACATCATAAGGAAAGGACCATAGTCGGACGAGACAGACAATGGCTGAATATGTCCTTCAGGCCTTCTTAAAATTTTCTATAGTTCTTGAGGTCTTCTGCGGAATTTCTGTTGGTAGAAGGCTTCCCTTTCACTTCAGCCCTTCTAGAGGTATTACATAGACGAGAAGTTACTTCGGGATATTTATAGACAATTCAAGTGTTTTAGTTGTATTCATTATTTAGTGGTAGTCGGGTGTTTTATTGGCGGAAATGATGTGTATAAAAATCTGGCTCTTATGCAGATTTGTTTATGGAAATCAGGGTTTTATTGATGTCTTCTGCGGAATTTTTGCTTACAAAAGACCTACTTCCCTCTTTACACAAATAATACGACCCTATACCTGCTAGTGGTTTTATAAAGGCAGGAGTGAAGTGGCAGAAACAAAAGGACTTTAAAAATTATTCTATAGACAATAAATCATTTTCAAGTCACATAGACAGAAGCTTTAAAGTCTTCTCCTCACAGATGACATCAGGGCCACAACAGAACATATATTTAGGCCTTTTATAGACAAAAGATTGACAGGTCAGGTCTTTTTTCAGGCCTTTCGCATACAGAAGATATTCATCAGGATGATCAGAGGTTCTCTCCACAGATGGCATCAGGACCACAGCAGAATATATATTTAGGTCTTTTATAGACAAAAGATTGATAGGTCACGTCTTTTTTCAGGCCTTTCGTATACAGAAGATCTTCATCAGGACGATCAGAGTCAGATGGACTTGCAGAATGATTATATATACAATACATATATTTCAGGACACTTCTATAGTCAATATGTAAACCAGCTTTCAGATGATTTTCAGGACACCTGTGGACACCTGGATATACTAAGGCAATTAAAAGCCAAAATATCCACTTCAGACAGAAATGTTCTCTAGACAGATAACTTCGTTCAGAACAAAATTTTATTCACGTATTTTAAGGAAAATATCTTCTTTTTGGTTTCTTATGACCAGAATGAATTCGTCAAGTTTTCTATAGGCCTTAGTCAGAATTTATCCAGCAGATTTTTCCTCTTATGTCTTCTGTAAATTTTCGGATGAAGGAAAAACTTCTTCAGTTATTCTACATATAATATTCATCTTTAAAATCTTCTAGATGTTTTATGCAGATAGAATGGTACTTCAGAACATTTAAAGGCAGGTCAGGTCATTTTAGAAAGTTTTCTACAGACCTGCTGTAAGTTTTATTTAAAAACAAGTCTCATATTGGTATTCTGTCGACCAGATTTTTATACATTTTAGATTTTTTATAGATTTTTTAGATGCTCCTTGAAAGGAAAAAAATTAAATATCTACTCCTTTTTGTCCCTTATGAAATATTCTTTAGAAAATCCATGCTTTGCAGTGGTCCTTGAAAAAAAAAATTAAAAAAATCTACTACTTTTTGTCCCTTATAAAACATTCTTTAAAAAATCCATGCTTTGCAGTGGTCCTTGAAAAAAAAAATTAAAAAAATCTACTACTTTTTGTCCCTTATAAAACATTCTTTAAAAAATCCATGCTTTGCAGTGGTCCTTGAAAAAAATTAAAAAAATCTACTACTTTTTGTCCCTTATAAAACATTCTTTAAAAAATCCATGGTTCTTGAAAAAATATTCTTTAAAAAATCCACGCCTTGTAGTGGTCCTAGAAAAAATATTCTTTAAAAAATCAACGCCTAGTAGTGGTCCTAGAAAAAATATTCTTTAAAAAATCCACGCCTTGTAGTGGTCCTTGAAAAAATATTCTTTAAAAAATCCACGCCTTGTAGTGGTCCTTGAAAAAATATTCTTTAAAAAATCCACGTCTTGTACTGGTCCTTGAAAAAATATTCTTTAAAAAATCCACGCCTTGTAGTGGTCCTTGAAAAAATATTCTTCAAAAAATCCCCTTGTAGTGGTCCTTGAAAAAAGATTCCTTAAAAAATCCACGCCTTGTAGTGGTCCTTTAAAAAATATTCCTTAAAAAATCCACGCCTTGTAGTGGTCCTGGAAAAATATTTTTCAAAAAATCCACGGCTCATGGGAGCCTCGAAAAAATATTCTTCAAAAAATCCACGCTTTGTAGTGGTCCTTGAAAAAATATTCTTTAAAAAATCCACGCCTTGTAGTGGTCCTTGAAAAAAGATTTTTTAAAAAATCTACGCCTTGTAGTGGTCCTTGAAAAACTATTCTTTAAAAAATCCACGCCTTGTAGTGGCCCTTGAAAAAATATTTTTCAAAAAATCGACGCCTTTGAATGGTCATTGAAAAAATATTCTTTAAAAAATTCACGCCTTGTAGTGGCCCTTGAAAAAATATTTTTCAAAAAATCGACGCCTTTGAATGGTCATTGAAAAAATATTCTTTAAAAAATCCACGCCTTGTAGTGGTCCTTGAAAAAATATTCTTTAAAAAATCCACGCCTTGTAGTGGCCCTTGAAAAAATATTCTTTAAAAAATCGACGCCTTGTAGTGGTCCTTGAAAAAATATTCTTTAAAAAATCCACGCCTTGTAGTGGTCCTTGAAAAAATATTCTTTAAAAAATCCACGCCTTTTACTGGTCCTTGAAAAAATATTTTTTAACAAATCCAAGCCTTTGAATGGTCCTTAAAATTATTTTGTATGGTCCTTGAAAATATTCCATAAAAATCCACAATTATGAAGGGCCTTAAAATCCGCACTAGCATTGGTTCTTGAAAAAAATTTTCCTATAAAAATCCACTCCTTCCAGAAACATTTTCTCATTAGTCATTCTCCGACTTATCGGCAATTATTCCTTGACATAGTTTTCAAAATTGAAAATACATACAAACATATAATTTTTCTTTCGTTAGAAAAAAACTATACCTTAATAATTCTATAACCCTTAAACTGTTCTGAAATTTATTCAAAATGTGAATGCTGCGTATATTTACCTGTATAAGCTTAGCATGGGTTTACGACTATATGCCTCTTAAGCCAAAGGCGTGCAATTTAACATGAGTGCGTGGTTTTTACCATAATACACCATAGAGGCAAATGTAAGCTATCGAAGAAAAAAAGAGGAAAAAATATTACCCAAAAACAGAATGAAGAATAACCGTGTAGAGAAAAAAACGCAGAATTCGAACAGAAAAGTAATATACTGCCAATTTAGTGGATGTGAAGATGGAACTCAGCTGCCAACATTCAGGTATGAAACGATATATAAACTGAAATGTCTGCTAACATTTAACATTTTTTTGTGTGTGTGCACACCCTTCTACCTAAGCTGGAAAAATGGTTGAATGTTGCCAGAAAAAATATCCTGAAAATACTACAGGTGAAACATGTGTATTAACCAGTAGCTATAGCATCGACAACATCAATATCATGATTATTGATGCCTTTATGTTTTCGATGTTTTCCATGCCAATGTGTGTAACAAGCAATATTTCCAACAAAATGTTACATTCATTTTGGGTATACAATTTTATTTTGTTGGAAATCCAGCCACCCAACAGACTTAGGCTTTCAAATAGCTTAACATTTGAATAATCGAATCGAAGGAAAAACGAAAACTCAAACGGGATTCTCTAGGAAAATCCATTTATATTAACGTTTTTTTCATGCAGGTGAGTAAAATTGAATGAAATGATGTGTTACTCTATTCATTATATTCAAAATGGAATAAAAAGGAATACGCACACAAACACGCACACTCACGTGGAAATAAATGTGTAGAGTTAGCTATTCAAATAACATGCTACGGATTGAAGTTGATTGAATGATTCGTATGCAAATTTTTGTGTTGTTTACCCCTTTTATTAACATGTGTCGGAAAAATGAAACTACAATGATTTGTGAAGATTTTCGGGAAAGGGAAATTAACAAAAAAATGCTAGAAATAGCTTAAAAATTCCGGTTTAAAAAAATGCACCTATTTAAACGATTTTAGAAGTGTATTTAAAAACCCACACCTTTAAAAGAATATTTTACAGAAAGACTTCTTTTATAGAATATTGAAAAAATATATTTTAAAACGGAGCGAAGTAGTATAGTCGGACGGGGTCGACCAAATGATACCCTACACAACTTCCACGAAAATATAACATTCTGTGGTTCTATATTCTGAGCTTGGCCAATATTTTACTATATTTGCACCCTCTTGACCGTCTAGAGCTCAACAAATATTACTAATATTCAGTACAGCTCTTTTAATTACTTGTCCAGATTGCCTTCATCGTGGGTTGTGTTGTGATGTTCGGCTTTTAATTGTGGCCTATAGATCGACTCGAAAGACACACAAAAAATTAAGTTTTCGGTCCACTTCATCACAATATTATTATCTGATCATCCCCGAAAATTACAGGCGTTGTCCTTGATCATACCTGGGTCCTCATGGAAAATTTCAAAGCCTTCTGATGTGATAGTGGGATAATAAATAATATGATATGAGTGTAACACTCACATCCGAGTACATACGACAGTATAATTGGTATCAATTTAAAGGTCAACCACTCCTATTGGATATACTATGAACTTCTCGGTTCTATGTTTTTCAGGAGTAAATATATACACCATAGAATACAAATTTCGTAAATTTTTCACACAAAAGTCATCGTCCATTTGACCCGTTAAATATTGACCGATCTTTATCAAAAGAGGCATGCTTATCCTTTGGCCCGATCCCCTACTCCATGTAAAAATTCGCGAAGTTCGGGCCATACTTGCGGCCACTGGAGCGACCAAAAAATCAATGGACAGACGGACGAAAGGACACACATGTCTAGATCGACTCAGCTAGTCGCGATATGACGATCGGCATACTTAAAGGTGGGTCTAGGACCAATATTTCGCGGCGTTACAAACTCGTGGGGCTGACCAAAGCTATAATACCCTGACAACATAGTTGTGCAGGGTATAAAAATCCCCGCCTTTTGTATAACCTTGAAAAAATATTTTTAAAAAATCCACGCCTTCCACAGACCATTGAAAAAATATTATTAAAAAACCAGTAAGGAAAGTTGTAAAGTCGGACGGAGCGGACTATATGATACCCTTCACCACTATAGGTATATTCAACAGATAAATCCTAACAGACGTCGTATTTTTAAAGGACCAGTGAAATGAAATTGGATCCATAAACATGTCATTCTGTGCAATTCATTACGCTGTGCCAAATTTCGTGCAAACCGAAAGATATTAGGGGACTTTGGTACAACATTTACCTTAAACCGGACGAAAAAATATATGGAAGCTAAACCTAAATCTGAACCGATTTTCACGAAACATAACACACATCATTCTAGAACTAACTCATTACGCTGCGCCAAATTTCATGCTAATCGAAAGATTTTAAGGAACTTTGGTGCACCAAATTTCAATCAAATCGGATTATAAATGCGACCTGTACTTTGTTTACAATTTAACAACTACAGACGGGCAGACGGGCGGGCGGACATACTTAAATCGACTCAGAAAGTTATTCTATGCATATTCTCAAAAGGAACTATGGGTCTATCTCGTTTCCTTTTGCCAGTTACAAAAATATCGACGCCTCCGAAGAATAGTATGACAAGTCTGAAAAGTGAGTTTTTCAGCAGAAGCTCTCAAAGTATGGAAGTTTCTTAAATCTTACGTGCCATGCTAAGTACATTTTTGCTTATAACTTTGGTTTGGATTGGCCGATGATTACCAAAATTTCAGTGAATTTAAATTAAGGATCGTAGTATCTAAAAACGTAAAATTAAGGAACCTAAAGAACTTTAAAACATGCTAAGTCGACTTATCATACTAAGGTTCGGAAGCGTCGATATGCACAAATACATAATACCCTGTACCACAGTGTGGTGAAGGGTATAAAAATAATTTTTTTTAAAGAACGTTGAAAAAATATTTAAAAAAAAAAATCCAGAACCTTGAAAAATATTTTTAAAAAACCCACGCCTTTTTTAAATTCACGTCTTCTATAGATCTTTAAAATAATATTTTTAAGAAATTCACGCCTTATACAGACCCTTGAAAAAGTATTTTTTAAAAAACCCACGTCTTATAGCTACAAAAGTCCTGATTTAAAAATCCAGGTCCTCTGTAGCACTGTGAAATAAATAGACCTTTGAAAAAAACAAATATTTTAAAATAATCGTTCTATAGACCTTTTCGAAGTCCTTTCGAGCCTTTTGATTGAATTTCGATTTCTTTTCACACCATACTGCTAACAAGTGCGTGGGTATGCGCAAAATAACCGCCCTCCTCCTACTCAATTTCATATAAATTTATGAGATATTTATAGTTTCTTTTTTATTGTCACCCTCCACAAATTGCCTACACACACCAACAACAACAACAATGCAACACATTGATATAATTTAATAAACAACAATTTACCTTATTGTTGTTGTCTTTGCATTTTCTTCTTGTGTAAGAGTGTTATTGTTTTTTCCTCAACTCCCCATTTCGTTAGTATCTGCCCTTTTTTATTCCTCCTTTTTATTCCCCTTTTTTTATAACCTTATCATAAAAAAAGAACTGAATGGTTCATATTTCATATTTATATATTGAATAACCTTGATATGTATCCATAACCGCGTAAAGAGCTTTGCTAATACCCCACATAAAAGGGGCGAAGAGAAATAACCAAACACTTACACACACACACATACGAGTATTCCCTTTCACACACTTGTACCCGTTTTTGTTGTTGAACAAATAGAAGGACACCGGGGAAACATAATCCACCAATGGCCATAACTCATTCCTGTTAATCGGTTAAACTCTTTAGGGAGTTAAATCATCTTCCTCTGATGTGAGAATATATCATTGCCCTCCCCCCATCCAACAACATTTTGTGTACTTGAAACTCCTGTGACAAACGTGACAAGTTACTGTATCCGCTTGTCATCTTAAATGCCATCCTTAGGGAGCCTGGAATTGGGGGTTGGGCAGAGTGCTTCTCAAGAATTTTATATGTGAAATTTGTGCTTTGTCACCGTTTGTGGCTGTTGTCGTTGTTGCTATTGCACAGTAATCTTGTTAAAACGACACATTTGCCAACCAAAGATCTCTGGTTGTATGTATGTGTGTGTGCGGCATAATTTATAATATTAGGTCTTGAATTCCGGGTACTCATACGCCGCAGATGATTGAATATTAAAACTGCCTTTGGTAGTTGCTAAAGGATTTTCAGAGGAAATTACATTCGTTGACTTTTGTAATTGATATGTGTGATAAGTGTTGGAAGTTAAAGATAGAGGGGTTTTCAAAGGTAAAATGAAATGGTCAGGATGAAAAATTGAAGATTTTTTAAGGAATATTTTTTAAGAACCTACAAAGGCATTACTTTTGAAATTAATCTTTGCATACCCTTCACCACACTGTGGTACAGGGTATTATGTCTTCGTGCATATGTTTGTAACAGGCACAAGGAAACGAGATAGATACATGGTTCATTTTGAGAATATGCATAGAATCACTTTCTGAGTCGATTTACGCATGTCCGTCCGCCCGTCCGTCTGTTCGTCCGTCCATGTATTTTTGTGAACAAAGTACAGGTCGCATTTATGATCCGATTTGGATGAAATTTGGCATAGGTCACTTATTTGGCCCAAGGACGAACCCTATTAAAATTGGGAAAAATCGGTTCAGATTTAGATATAGCTCCCATATATATTTTCGTCCGATTTAATGTAAATGGTGTACCAAAGTCCCTATATATCTTTCGATTTGCACGAAATTTGGCATAGCGTAATGAATTAGGTCTAGAATGATGTGTGTTAAGTTTCGTGAAAATCGGTTCAGATTTAGATATAGCTCGTCCGATTTAAGGTAAATGGTGTACCAAAGTCCCTTAATATATTTCGGTTTGCCCGAAATTTGGCACCGCGTAATGAATTAGGTCTAGAATAATGTGTGTTAAGTTTTCTGAAATCGGTTCAGATTTAGATATAGCTTCTATATCTGACCAAATGAAAAATTTAGTATCGGTTGCAGAATGACTTGTTTATGGATCCAATTTCATTTAACTGATCCTTTAAAAATGCGACGTCTGTTAGGATTCATCCGTTGAATATACCCAGTGGTGAAGGGTATCATAAAGTCGGCCCCGTCCGACTTTACTACTTTCCTTACTGGTTTTATTTATTTTTAGAGGTCTATAGAAGACGTGGATTTTTTTGAAATATTTTTCCAAAGACTTTCAAAAGCTTTCATTTTTTTCATGATTTTCAAATCATGATTATATATTATTTAAAATATTTTTCCTGACACCTTCGAACCAAGCCCGAATTTTCCAAATTAATTTTCTCTACCAACAGAAGATCTTAAAATTCCTTTCCATTTTTCCCAATTCACAATCCAAAACCTATCTATTGTCAGAGGATATAAATACTTGACATTTTCAAAACCACTAAGAGGATAGCAAAGCAACAACAATAACAAAAAACAATTGCATGCGATGATGATGATGAAATGTAATAACAACCAGGGAAAAAGGACTTCTCAGACACTTTTTGCCATTCTCCCAGCAGGCTGACGCACTTTTTTATTTATTTCTTTCTATACATAAACGCTATGAAATGTTTATGAGATTTATGTTATATCTTTCACTTCAAACCCCCACGCCTTACCCCTGGAGATTGTGTGCGATTTATGTGTGGAGGCCACGCATTTATGTGCAATATATACATCAAATGTAAAAGAAGAAGAATGTTTCGCCTGCCTTTAAGGCATTTTCCATTTTTTGATTCTTCGTGTGTTCGTTTTTTTTTCGCTCAGTTAAGCCTAAGCTGTTGGCAACAAACAAAAAACCAGTGACAGGTGCCTTTAGTTTTCCTTCTTGTCGAGTATGTTCAAGTTATTCTAAACCAGTTGAAATTTGACTTGCAAACATTATGGCCTTGCTTGAATCTATGACGATGCCAAGGGTGATGACAACACCGACGACGATGTTGATGACGTTGGCGTTGAATATATCAACTGCTGTCATCAAATATGTCACTCAAAAATGTATGAAAAATAATAAAATACAAAAAAGTATTGACGAGTGTTTGTGTGGGGAATATGTGCAGGTATTGCGACGTCTAATCTAAGATGCAAGATTAACCTTTAAATAAAATATGACAGTATGCGGTAATAAGTATGAGAAATCAAAAAGTCAGAGAAAGTTATTTCGTTTTTTTTTGATTTTTTATTGGATCTAAGAAATAATGGGAAAATGAAGAGCAAATTGTAGATATTCTTAACAGAATTACAATTATGTTCCTAGAATTGAGAATGGGAAAAGTGACTCTTCATAAAAAATTGATTATACACTTTACCAGAAGTAGAATGAGGACTTTGAAATAATCGTCGAGGACCCCATCTAATATAAACTATTGATCGGAATAAAATTTTATATGGAGTCAACCTTGTCCGTCTATCTGCCTTCCTATTGAAATCACTGCAATTTTTTAAATACAGTCAAATTCGTGTATAACGACTTGTCGGTTATAACGATTGAATCCAAGAGTCCCGAGAGAAGTCCTTTATTTGATATCGTTTATAACGACATATCGTTTATAGCGATTAATTTCGTTATCCCTTGACCGTCGTTATAAGCGATTTCGGACATATAATCGTAGCATCCAATTTCGGCATTTCGAGCATTCCAGCCACGTTTTTTAACTGAATTGTCTGCAGTTTGTCATTTTTCTGTTTAGGTCCGTTTCGTTGTGCCCCAATTTTCCATATGATGAGGATTGTGGAAAATTAACGGCTATTCAACGCTATGGATTATCAAAAAGTGACAAATGATCATCTCATCTCATTTGGTATATCCCCAAATTAAGGATACCCTCTGATTTTCAAATTTAATCTTAAACGGAATGGCTGTAGTTTGATATATCCATATATGGAAAATTTACTAACGAAAAATTAGAGATATCGGTCAACGTTTAGGCATAGCCCTCACTTAACGGTGCCGTCCTATGTTTAGTATTTTGAAGATTTTCAATACTTGTTTAAACCTGATCAATTTAATGATTACCACAGATTTTAAATATGATCAATATTGGCCCTTGTTTAGGTATAGACCCATTTAACCCCTTTGATGTTCGGTATTTTGAGAATTGTATATAAGTTTATGAACCGAATTGGCTGTATTTTTATACCCTCCACCATATATTAATTTTGTTTTTCCGTTTTTAACACATCGAAATAATCTTTTCAGACCCTATAAAGTACATATATTCTCGATCGGCGTAAAATTCTATGACGATTTAGCGATATACGTCTGTCTGTTGTAATCACTCTAGCGTCTAAACGAATTGAGATAGATCGCCAACATTTTGCATAGAGTCTTTTGTTTACAGGCAGGCCAAGTTCGAAGAAGGCTATATCGGTCCACGTTAGGGTTACCTCCAATTTTCGGTATTTTGCGGTTTTTGAGCGCGTTTTTCGACCGAATTCGCTGAAATTTCGAGGACGATTTAGCTATTTGTTGTTGTTAGCATTCCGCCTTCTAAAGATATCGCGATAAAAAACTCAAACCTGACGATGATGAAATATATCGGCCAGCATTTAGGCATCTCCCTCATATAATAATACCTCCTGAAGGATAGTATTGAGAAACAGAAGTATCGGGTTCGAAATTATGCAATATCGGTCATTATTTAAGCATAGCCCCTCATATAATAATAACCTCAAATATTCGCAAATTCCTACCTAGCTAGGAATTGGCAAATTTTTTCGTCCTTGGGTCAATATTGGTCCCCCTTTAGGCATTGCATGATATAACTTTGCACTCTAAATTGCAGTAGTTTAAGGATTTTATACACATGTTCTACACTAACATGCGTTATCAACATCGGTCCACGTTTTGAGGTTTCCAGTTTTTAGGAAAAATCCCCATTAAAAGTCGCTGAAATTTGTATTTGGTGCACATAATGGTTTACATAAAACGGTTTGTAGAATTGTCGGCATAGTTCCACTTTTTTATATATTCCCTATATTTCCATCCCAAGTACCTTTCAGTATACCTATGGTGGAGGGTATCCAAAGTTCGGTCAGGCAGAAAACCATTTTCGTTCTATATGTAGATATAGCATCCCTATATAGGTCATGCCCCGTGGTAGATATATTTTCTGCGGACCTCGGCGTATTTCCCAACCAAAGGGACTATTATTGGTATTATAGCCTCCTGGTATGTAAATAAACTTTTTCGTAGAAAAGTTTCGACATAACCCCCCTATAAAGGTTCATACCTATTTTATGTGTTTTAGTTGGTATTCCTGGTACATGGTGGGCAATCGATTTTCTTAAGTTCCAATCCCATTTTATATATTTGAATGTTCCTTGACGGATTTTCCTATATATGTTGGTGTAATATGACATTCATGGTAATTGGTGGGTAAACAACTTATTCACATAATATTTTCAATATATGTCAATTTTCTGGTATGCCCCATATTAAGTATTTTTAGTTGACCCAGGCGCCTCATCCAATCTGAGAGGAAGTAATTTGCAGTTCAGGAAAACAATTTTAGATATTTTGAATGATATTGAATGGTCCCAGTCGCAACATCTGACAAAAGTGGCGGGATTATGGCATTTCTGGTTCATCGTAAGTAAATAGCTTCATCACAAAAGAGTTTCTATATAGGTTTATGTTTTTAAATAACGTCAATTTGATGGTCCTTCCATTTCTTCGATTTGTTGAAACCAGTAGATTTCCTGTCAACAATTTGATAACTGGATGGAAATTCTCCTAGTAGAATTTAATAGATCAGGTGGGTAAAAATGTATGCCTAGAAAAATTTTAATTGTCCTGCCATTATCGAATATTTTTCATATTTCCATTAAATCGCATTATTTTAGTATTAAAGCATCCCCATCATTCACTCCCAAAACATAAAAAACATTAAATATTTTAATGATAAATATTAACAAGGGGAATATACAAAGCGTAATTATTTTCAATGGAATTGCATCATCCACAAATTTTGCAGATGTGAACGGTGGCGAAACAATTTCAATGGATGTCAATTGTGCAATTGGGAAATGCAAATCTCAATGGGAAGTTTACTTTTGTGTATGCATTACTCTTTGTGTGTATGTGTATGTGTGAGTGCGAGTGTGTGTGTGTGTCTGCGTTTGCATGATGCGGGTTTGCTTCTTTGAAGGCATCTGGCAACTGGAAATCAATTGACATTAAATCACTCAACTGTATAAACGAATAAACGAGCAAACTGAAACTTCTATGAAATCCTTAAGGCCGATACAAATAATAAACGAATGCAAGCTATAAACAACACATCAACGACGAACAGACACACAAATTCATACATACACGCAGACAACCTAGGCAATCGATAGAAATGTTGAATATAAATTGGGACAACAAATAAAACAAAAATTAGTATTGCTCAACAGAAGAAGAAGAAAAAAATGATTCACGAATGCACAAACACACACTCGCACACACACACTTAGATATTTGTGCACAACTTGAGATTTTTGGGATTGCAAGAGACTCAGCTCTTTGCGGTATAGTGGTGTTCCCGATTTTTTGTTCAGTTGTCCTATAGTTTTTATTTTCTTTTTTTTTGTTATTGCTTTTGCTTCTAGCGTTGTCATTGATGCTTCAGATCGATATGGGCTTTCAAGTCATACATGCATGGTTGTCTTGCTATCGTCTCTCCGTCTCTCACATTGTGTGAGTGTGTGTGTCGGTGTGGTTATACTATGTGCATAATAACCCATTCAGGGACTACACGTTAAGGTTGCCAGTCAGTCATTCAGCACAAAAGGAAAATAAACGGATGGATAGCTGCAAGGATAGATAGGCAACAAGAATGCACATCGTTCACACACACACACATCGACTAAGAGAAAGAAATGGAGAGCGAGAGAGGGAAATGAAAAAAGGAAACGTACCGGAAATCTCAACAATTTGAATGTTTCGCATGATGGACATGTTGAAGCGTATTTGCCTCTTTGACTGGTTGTTGTCGTTGTCGTTGCTGGTGTTGGTTTTGGTAGTGGTGATGCTGTTGTCGATGTCGTTTGGTTTTGTCGATTTGTTATTGTCATTGTTGTTGGCGTAGTTGTTGCTGCTGCTGTTGTTGGTAAAAAATCAAATTTGCATGTTATTCCCAAGATGAAAACAGAAAAGACATTAAAGATAACAACAAGAGTAGTAGCAGCAGCAACAACAACAATATTAAGTGTAGTAGAGGAAACAAAGTGATAAACAAGTGTTGCCAACTCCAGAGAAAAAGGAGGTCGTACTGTGGTCTGTTGCCATGGACTAATATCCGAAGATATTCAAACTAATGATATAGTCTTTCGAAAGCGTTTAACGGACAAACAACCATCTGAAATTTTTTTGGCCTACAACTTCAGTGTTCTCAAATGGGAGACCTTTAGATGCTGAAGTATTCAATAGATTGGATACCTTCTATACAAATTATCACTATACACCAAAGATTATGACGTTTTGCAAGTATCATAAGACAGAAGTTTCTCTGGAGGAATTCTGTAGGCATAAATTCTTCTCAAAGTCTTCTAAAGTATGAAAATCTATTGAACGTCTTAAACCCACGTATGTCTTTCAGGAGTCTTCTAGCAGATGCTTTCGAAAGGTCTACTATGAACGAATAACATCATCCTGCCTAATAAAGACCTCCAGAAGGCCAGCTTCATATCGAAGACCATACTAGCAGACTAGTTTAAGCTTGGTAAGAGAAGATATTTTAAAAAATCCACGCCTGGTCAGAAATTATGTAGAAAACTATTTTTTAAAAATGCAAACATGGCCATAAATGCCATTGAAAAACAATTTTTAAAGCTTCCGAAAAAAATATTTTTTTTATTAACGATTGATTTGGTGAAACCCCGTTTTTGAAAACCAACGCTAGGTCTGATGGTGCCATACTAAATACCCCTTGAAAAAAGTCCTTAAAAATATTCTTTAAACAATCCACGCCTTGTAATGGTCCTTAAAAAATATTGTTTAAAAAATCCACGTCTTGTAATAGTCCTTAAAAATATTCTTTAAAAAATCCACGCCTTGTAATGGTCCTTAAAAAATATTGTTTAAAAAATCCACGTCTTGTAATAGTCCTTCAAAATATTCTTTAAAAAATCCATGCCTTGTAATGGTCCTTAAAAAATATTGTTTAAAAAATCCACGTCTTGTAATAGTCCTTCAAAATATTCTTTAAAAATCCACGCCTTGTGTGTGTCCTTGAAAAATATTATTTAAAAATCCCAGCCTTGTATTGGTCCACGCCTTTTAATGGTCCTTGAGAAAATATTCTTTAAATAATCCACGCATTGTAATGATCATTGAAAAAATATTCTTTAAAAAAATCACGCCTTGTAATGGTCCTTGAGAAAATATTCTTGAAATATTCCACGCATTGTAATGATCATCGAAAAAATATTCTTTAAAAAATCCACGTCTTGTAATCATCCTTGAAAAAAATATTACTTAAAAACTCCACACTTTTTTATTGTCCTTGAAAACATATTCTCTAAAAAATCCACGCCTTTTGATTGACCTTAAAAAAATATTCTCTAAAAAATCTACGCCTTTTTATTGTCCTTGAAAAATATTCTTTAAAAAATCACGCCTTCTTAATGTCTTTTAAATCATTAAAAAGCCAAGCTTCTTGAAAGTGCTTGGGAAATATTTTTTAAAAAATGTATGCTTATTGAAGGTCCTCAGGAAATATTCATTAAATAATTCGAGCTTTCTGATGACCCAAAGGAAATATTCTTTAAAAAATGCAAGCTTCTGGAAGGGTCATAAGAAATATTCTTTAAAAAATCCAAGCCTCTTAAAGGTCCCTAAAAATATACTAAAAAATTCCACGCCTTTTGAATGACCTTTAAAATATACTTTAAAAATCAACGACTCTGGAAACGCCCTTAAAATATACTTTAAAAATACACGCCTCTGGAAGGTCCCTACAAGTCCCTACGGTCCTTAAAAGATATTATTTAAAAATCAACCCTTCGTGAAAATCCCTAAAAATATTATTTAAAAAATCCATATTTCTTGAAGGTCCATAAAACATATTATCAAAAAATCAACTCTCCTTGAAGGTTCTTAATTATTTTTTTTTTTCTTTTTCATATGGTAACTCTCTCATTTCTTTCAATCTTCACATTCCATCCAGAATTCAATTGCATGTTGTCTTTTATCTCTCTGCTCGAAAAGGACATTGAAACCTTATAATAATGAAAACAACCAAAAGTAGAACTGTGAACAATGTTTAAGGAAAACGGAAAAAAACTGAAGCAGTTTTCAGTTTTTTTTTTACACTCTTCGCCTTTTTTGTCATTTTCCTTTCGTTTGCCTTGAATTGTCGACAGACAACATATAATTGAATTTAATCATTTATACGAAAAGAAAATGAAAACAAGAAAATACACTACGGAAATGAAATCAAAGATAAATACGATTTAAACAAAAAAAATCGTTCGATTTATTTATTATTGTTTACATTTGGTATTAATAACATATTTAAATTATTTGAGAAAAAAAAACAAAATGGAATCATCATGAATTTTTCACTTACGAATAATATTTTTCTAGGTTTATTTAAAGGCGTGGATTTTTAAAAGAATATTTTTCTACGATTATTTAAAGGCGGGGATTTTTAAAAGAATATTTTTCTAAGATTATTTGAAGGCGTGGATTTTTAAAAGAATATTTTTCTATGATTATTTAAAGGCGTGGATGTTTAAAAGAATATTTTTCTAAGATTATTTAAAGGCGTGGATTTTTAAAAGAATATTTTTCTAAGGTCCTCCAAAGGCGTGGATTTTTAAAAGAATATTTTTCTAAGATCCTCCCAAGGCGTGGATTTTTAAAAGAATATTTTTCTAAGATCCTCCCAAGGCGTGGATTTTTAAAAGAATATTTTTCTAAGATTATTTAAAGGCGTGGATTTTTAAAAGGTTATTTTTCTAGGATTATTTGAAGGCGTGGATTTTTTAAAAAATATTTTTTCAAGGCTTATTTATAGGCGTGGATTTTTTAAAAAATATTTTTTCAAGGATTATTTATAGGCGTGGATTTTTCAAAGAATATTTTTTCAAGGCTTATTTATAGGCGTGGATTTTTTAAAAAATATTTTTTCAAGGCGTATTTATAGGCGTGGATTTTTCAAAGAATATTTTTTTAAGGATTATTTATTTTCAAAGAATATTTCTTCAAAGATTATTTATAGGCGTGGATTTTTCAAAGAATATTTTTTTAAGGATTATTTATTTTCAAAGAATATTTCTTCAAAGATTATTTATAGGCGTGGATATTTCAAAGAATATTTTTTCAAGGTTTATTTATAGGCGTGGATTTTTTAAAGAATATTTTTTGAAGGGTTTTTTATAGGCGTGGATTTTTCAAAGAATATTTTTTCAAGGATAATTTATAGGCGTGGATTTGTCAAAGAATAGTTTTCAAGGATTATTTATTGGCGTGGATTTTTCAAAGAATATTATTACATATTTTATTTTTCTAGGATTATTTATTGGCGTGGATTTTTTAAAGAACATTTTCAGGGATTATTGGTAGGAGTATATTTCTCAAAAATATTTTTCAATGACATTTTATAGCTGTAGATTTTACAACACATATCATAAGTGTAGGGAGATTAAATCAATTTTATTATTACACATTTTCAATCCCCACATTTGAAATATAATTTTCCTAATTTAAATAATTTTCATTATTTCCTTCCCTTCCTTATTTATTTTACTCAAGATACTTATTTAAATTCAATCTAAAAATACACCAAAAATTATCTAAAATTTCGTTCTTTGACATTTGTTTGTTTAACGGAAAGGAAACGGGCGAGAAAAACTCTCTGACCTTTCAGCTATGGCCTTAATCATTATTCTAGTACCTTTAACAGTTTTTTTTTTTTTTTGCTGTAAGCGGAAAGTTCGGAATGAGAGCGTGCGGGGGTGTGGACCCTTGCATTGTAGTAGTGTCATATACAAATTGTGTATTTTTGTTAATTTTGTTTCCAGTTCAGGTCAGGTTACTGTTTGTTATTTGCTTCTTGTGTTTTTGTTTTATTTTTATTATTATTTCTTGTTTACACACTTCAGTTCAGTATTTCATTTCGTTTTCTGGTTGTTTGCTGTTTTATGTTTTGTTTATACACCATGGAGTGCCTTTTTGTTTCTGAGCGAAGTTAACCCGCATAAATTTCTTATGATTAAATTGGTATCTTTGCTGGGTGATGATGATGACCCAACTCCCAACCTTTACTGTGTTACACGAAAGAATCGTGTGCGTGTAAAATTCTCGAGAAAACCAAAAAAAAGGTTGTTCATTTTTGGTTGGTGGTCGCATGGTTGTTGCTTTGGTTTTGTATTTTTTTTTCTGATTTTATTTTTTTGTATTTACATTTGTTGTCATTCTATTGTTTGGCCTTTTGCTTGTTTGTTCATTACACACTTATCTCCATGCCATTTGGGATATACTGTCCGGAAAAAAATGCTGCAAATCCAAAGGGGTTTCTTTGTATTTTTTTTTGGGCCTTTTGCTCTTGACTTTAGGTAAAGTGAGTAAAATTGAATTTTAAATGTGTTTGAGCCCAAAGTGCCTCCTCCTCCTACCCCATCCATAAAATAAATAAAACCAAAAATAAAGTAATTTTTTATAAAGAGTATTTTTTTACTTTAAAGTATTTACAATTACTGTAGATTTTATTTTTGGTCCCCCCTTTTGTAAAGGATATTGATTTTATTTATATTTTTGTTGTTGTGCCCTGCAAAATATCACTAAGGAGATTAAATTTATCACTGGCATCAATTTGTCGTTAGTCTAGACATTTTCGGGTCATCCCTCCATTAATATTATTACAAGTGTCTCAAAAACTTTGACTATTTGAAAAAGCAAACAAAAAATTACAATTTTGCGGTTAAACAAATAGGTGACAATTGTCTAAAATGGACTAAAGAATCTCATTTCTATAAAAATTTGTCTAGACAGTTATCATGAATAGTAGATAGTTGTTGGTTTGTAATCATCACTGGCCCAAAAAGGGTATCAATTTAACAAATGCAATTTTTTTGCGAATATATAAAATATTTATTTATGCACAAGTTAATATATCTAAAAAATAGATGAGGATTGTTAGTTTATGATTTGTTTGGACAAGAGAATGTCGTGATCTTAAATACTGAAAACCCTCAGGAGGTCTAATTTCTACACGGACAAATGTCTATGGAATTTTAGTAATCAAAAGAATCTTTGGAAGGCTTCCATACCCATAATTTGCTCTGGCAATCCTCTACATAAAAATACATTCTGGCATCTTAGTATATAAGGAGATTTTCTATTAGGAGAATTTCTATTAGAAGGACCTTTATATAAAAAAGATAAGCCAGGAGATTTTTTTCCTACATAGAAGATCATCATAGCAAAAATAGTCATTGAAAAAATATTCATAACTAGTAAGGAAAGTTCAAAAGTCGGACAGGGCCGACTATATGATACCCTTCACGAATTTGGGTACATGCAAGACATGTCAATATCTACAATATCCTGTATATAGAACGGTCATCGAATTTTTGGAGGACCATTGAGATGAAATCGGGCGAAATTAAATATGCTATCTAGATAGATATTTGAATCTATTGATAAACCGCATACACATACCATTTTGAAATAAATGAAAACTTGCATATCAAACGGACAGACTCGGATTCTTTGGTGTACCATTTGTATGCAATCGAATCAAATTATATATGGCATCTATATATAGACACATGGACTTAATTGAGTAACCATTGCATATACCATTTGTTTTTTTTTTGTAATCACTAAATTTCGTTTAACCACAATTTACAAAAAAATCGAACGATTATATTTATATATATCAAAATCTGAACCGATGTCAACAAACCTTATCACGCATCATTTTTTTTTTCTCAATAGCATTCGATATGCAAAAGTTTACTCCATCAGACAAAAATTTGGAAATTGGTGCACCATTCACATAATATAGGACGAAACTATATATGGGAGCTATATCTAAATCTGAACCGATTTTAACAAAACATCGCAAACATCAGTCTGGACCTAATTCAGAACTCTGTGCAAATTGGGAAATATTGGGAGTTTGGTGCATCATTGGGAGTTTGGTGCATCGGACGAAACTATATATGGGAGCTACATCTAAATCTGAACCGATTTTCACAAAACTAAAATTTACATAAAATCGGACGAAACTATATATGGGAGCTATATCTAAATCTGAACCGATTCCAAAAAATTTTCACAGAAATCAGCTTGGAGCTAAATCAGTACTCTGTGCAAAATTTTGTGCCAATCGGACAAATATTGGGAGTTTGGTTCATCATTCACATAAAATCGGACGAAAGTATATATGGGAGCTATATCTAAATCTGAATCGATTCCAAAAAAAAAAAAAACTTTGCACACATAACCATGGACCTGATTCAGTGCGCTGTGCAAAATGTTGTGAAAAGAAAGTGATTCTATAAATTCTAAAAATCCACGCCTATAAATAATCCTTGAAAAAAATCCACAAAGAAACTGAAAAAAATCCACGTAAAAATTGTCATTAAAAATGCACGCCTATTTGAAAAAGAATATTTTTTATTTATAGGTGTGGATTTTCAAAAGAATAGTCGTAGAAAAAATATTCTTTTTTAAATCCACGCATATAAATAGTCCTAGAAGAAATATTCTTTGAAAAATCCACGGCTATAAATAATCCTAGAAAAAATATTATTTAAACCAGTGAGCGGAGCAGTATAGTCGGACGGGGCCGACCATACGATACCCTACACAACTACCACTGAACTCAAATTTTCTACGGATGTGTATTCCGAGCCTGGGCAATATTTCGTGATATTTGCACACTCTTGCCCGATTAGAGGTAAACAGCACCTCTTCCTCACACTGACATATTTTCCGAATATTACGAGTATTCAGTACAGTTATTGTCCAGATTCCCTTCACCGTGGGTTGTGTTGTTGTAGATCGACTCGAAAATAACACAAAAATTAAGTTTTCGGTCCACTTCATTCCAAAATTAATATCTGATCATCACCGAAAATTATAGGCGTTGTCCTTGACCATAACTGGAACCTCATGAAACATTTCAAAGCGATCAGCGCTATATTCGGCTCTCTAGAGTGATAATGGGTTACTAAATAACATACAAATACGGAGATACCTGTAAATATTTAGGTGTAACTCCCACATCAGAGCACATGCAACAATATAATTGGTATTAATTTAAAGTCAACCACTCCTCTTGGATATAAAATCAACTTCTCGGGTCTATGTCCATCAGGAACAAATATATACGCTATAGAATACAAATTTTGTCATTTTTCACACAAAAGTCAGGGTCCATTTGACCTGCTAAATATTGACCGATCTTTATCAAAACAGGCATGCTTATTCTTTGGCCCGACCCCCTTCTCCATGCAAAATTTCACGATGTTCGGGCCATTATTGGGGCCTGTGGAGCGACCAGAAAAACCGACAAAAATTTAGTATTTGGTCCATTTCATCCCCTAAATATTAACCGATCTTTCCCAAAAACAATAGGGGTCTTCATTGGCCAGAACCCATCCTACATGCAAAATTTCGTGAAGATTGGTACATAACTGTGGCCTGTATCGTGTTTACAAATTATAATGGACAGACGGACGGACGGACGGACGGACACACATGTCTAGATCGACTCAGCTAGTCGAGATATGACGATCGGTATACTTAAAGGTGGGTCTAGGACCGATATTTCGCGGCGTTACAAACTCTTGGGGCTGCACAAAGCTATAATACCCTGACAACATAGTTGTGTAGGGTATAAAAAATCTTTAAAAAAATCAACGAATATAAATAACCCAATTTCACAATTCTTTCTTAAGGGGACCCCCCCCATTCTCGGGGTCAAAATTTTTGTTGACTTAATTCCAATCTACACTAATTCAAGAATGTCCCTGCATAATTTCAAGTAAAAATCTCAAGAACTCTTGAAGATATAGCCGATTTATTGACATCAAGTGACGGCTGAAGGGCTTCTCAAACTTTAAACGCGTTTTTCTCTAAACATTTTTTTGCGAATGGCGGGCACGATAACTCAAAAACTAATAACCCAATCGATTTCAAATTTTTACACGTTTCTCTGTGAGTGTATAGCTATCGTATGAACTAGGATAAAGTCAATCGGTGAAGATCTTCCTTATTTTTTAACTTGGTTTTTGGTAAAAAATCGGCGATTTTCCAAAAATATTTTTTCAAAGGTCCGGCATTTTGTTAATTTTAGAGCGAAGTCAATAATCCTAGTTCATACGAGAGCCAAACATGTACTCTTTCTAACACCGTTGGAATTTTCGGATTCCGATGTTCCAGTGAGGAGTTATCATGCCCGCCATCAAAAATAAGGACTTTTCTTTGATCACAAAAAACAACAACAAAACAATAACAAAATTTTGTTGTAAATTATTTTTCTTCTTTTCTAAATCTTCAAATATATATGTGCGAAGTTACAAACCTTAACAAGCATTGGTATTCATTTACCAGCCCATTTAAAATCTTAAAAATAAAAAATCGAGAATGGGGGGGTTCCCTTAAATACTCCCTTTTCCTGTCTTTTTTTATTTCATAGAAATTTCAAATGCCACTTTAAGCCACAAAGTCTCTTTTTAATATGCCCCAAATTCCGCACAAAGTAATTACATTCAACAAAAATTCACAATTAAATTAACATTATATCCTCCAAGTTTTTTTTTCGAAGAATGTATACATAATTCAATTAGTGGGACACACACAATACCAATGATATTCCAACGTTGCAAATATAATTTATTTGGTCGTTTGCTCAACAAAAAATTCAAATTTCTTTGGACACTTAAAATGAGCAAAAAAAAAGAATTTTTGCACAATTTACAAGAATTCCTCAGCAAAAAACGAAGCGGTCTCCTCTTTATATATTACACTAACGAATACCGATGCAAAAAAATAAGGTCACAAACGTTCCACAGCATTCTAGTTGTATATTCAGCAAAAAAGAAGAAGAAGAAGCAAAAACCATTTCGCAGCAAAAGGTTATCCACACCAAATGAATAATTACCCAACAAATTTGTCACAAATTACCTGTAGTAGTTCCGTTCGTTTCGTTCGGTTTGGTTTTCTTGTGCTGGGCATCGTCATCACCATCATCGCCGCTACCAAACATCAAAGTGTAATAACCACAGCCATCCAATCCCACCAGTCAATTGAAATGACCTAAGATTGGGCAATTGAGTTTTCTACAATTTTTTTCAATTCTTTGTGGTTTTATTTGTATTCTTGCTATGGGTTCACTTTTTTTTGTAAATAATTGCTCATGAATGAATGCTTTATAGAAAGTGGTTGATGATGGTGATCTGGCACTGGCGTTGACGTTGGCCATGATTATGATGCGTACACTTAAATTACCAGCTAAAGAATTAAGAATTCTCCAACAAAAAAATCACATTAAGAATTACAATTATAATTCTTGAGAGTGTAATTTATATCAGGGATGACCATGAGAAAAAAATATTTTTTTATTAAATTGTAATAGGAATTTTTATTGTGATATTTTGTATATTAAAATAAAATAGTTTTAGCTTTGACAATAAATTTAATAATTATTAAACTTCTATTTTCATTTCAGGTAAGCAATTATATTTTTGAACTACTACTAGTAAGGTAATAGGAAATAAGTCGTGAGTATATAACCGTATATGTAAATAATAATTTATTTTTCAAATCATAAACTAATCGGGGCCGCCAACATCTGAAAGCTTTACAGGGCAGCACAAAACTCCTGGCTGGGGTTTAAAATATTAGCTAATGGTTTTGTGTAATCCCGGTTTTAATTTTTTCGACTAGGGGAATTTTCCAATAATACATACTGCTCCATGTGATGATGAACTATTCGAAATATTGGGTTTCACTCTTCAGCAATGTTTTACTCCTAAATAAGATCTGCCAAAAAACATACATTTTTTATAATTTTTCACACTGGATTTAGAACTTCGACCAACAATATGTGACAGGAAGATAGTCAAAAGTAAAACAAAAAAAAAAAAAAAAAAAACTCTTCTTTAAACCCGTTTGGATTGGATGCATTTTTCACAGAGTCACAATGTAAAAGTCACAGATTGAAAATTAATATTTCGAATAGCTCACGTAATAATCAGTTCGAATTATTTGATAATCCACCCCGAGTCGAAAAACTTAAAATCAGGTCAAAATCAAAAACCTTAGCTAATAATTCAAAACCCAGCTAGGGTCTTCTTCCACCATCATAAGCTTTCAGATTTTTTAGGTCCCGATTGATTCAAGATTTTAGTGCCTCACCGTGCTACTGTTATATTCTGGTTGCTATGATAAGATTTTATGTACACTTTTCTTATGTCGGTAAATCCATGTTAAACCAGTAAGGAAAGTAGAACCGATCTCAGGGAAACTAATTTATATTTCTTCAGTACGTTGTGTCAATCGGCCTAGAATCATCATTCTAGACTTATTTCAGTAACCTATACCAAAATTCGTGCAAATCGAAAGATATATAGGTACATTGGTGCACCATTTACATTAAATCGAACGAAAATATACATAAGAGCTATATCTAAATCTGAACCGATTTTCAGGAAAATTAGCACGTCATTCTAGGCCTAATTCATTACGCTGTGTCAAATTTCGTGCAAATCGGAAGATATATAGGGACTTTGGTGCACCATTTATATTACATCGGACGAAAATATATATGGGAGCTATATCTAAATCTGGCACGATTTTCGCGAAACTTAGCACACATCATTCTAGATTTAGTTCAGGGAGTTATATCTAAATCTGAACCGATTTTTCCCAATTTCAATAGAGTTCGTCCCTGGGCCAAATAAATGAGCTGTGCCAAATTTCATCCAATTCGGATAATAAATGCGACCTGCACTTTGTTTACAATTTGACATGGACGAACAGACTATATATCGTTATATCGAAGACGCATTTTCCCACGAAAGTGGATGCAATTTCGCACTTAAGATTTCTGGTTAATAAAGACATAATTCCTAAAATTTCTATATCTGATCCTATGGCCTGACCCGGTTCTCGTACGGCTGTGCTTGGGATTGTCGCCTTCTCATTTTTAATATATTGAAGGTTTTAGCAATATTTTACAACCGAAGTATATGTAATTTTGCATTGAAGATTCCTGGTAAATAAAAACTTATTCTGGAAACAAATTTCTATATTTGAGCATAGCCCTCGTATAAAGAATGGACTGTCTGATTTCCGTTATCGAAGACGCAATTTCACACAAAAGAGGACAATTTGACAAAACAGTCTCCAATTTGCTTCGAAGTTTTTCCTCCACAAAAAAAAACAACTATCAAACGGAACTTTTGCCGAAGAAACTGTCTGCACCTTGCTTCGAAATGTTTCACACAAAAAAAAAATTTATTGGATTAGACTCCTCTTCTCGAAGACCCACGAAGTCGACTGCTGGTTTTTTCGGGATCTTAGAAAAGTTTTTGAGCGATTGTCAAATTATGCGGGATCCAATAAGAACAAATTCATGTGTTCAAAAAAATCCAACTGGAACAAATCCTTTAATTCTGTTATTTGGCACATTGATTTTTCCCCCCAGTCAACGCTATTGGACCTAAGACAGAAATATATATTGTGGTGCTATCATATTTATATGAATCCTAGACCTATCGATTAGTGGAACATTACAGCCTGTATTCAATATAAGGGCCGTACTTATTAAACAATTTGTGGGCAATATTTAGGTGATTACTTTATTATCATCTGGGTTTCTAGTCTCTCTAGAGGATAAACTTATGACAAGAGAATCACGAAATTTTACACTGGCAAGCTGATTTAACCAAATGGAAAATCTAGTTCTCGATTTAAATTCCTATAGTTTTTAAAAACGATTTACCAGGCTAATAATATTTTGTAGGCTTAAACGGCATTTACATTAGAACTTTTTGCAGGGTTAACCTACTTTATGAGGATTTATTTGACAAATAGGCAAAGGAATTGACAATTGAAACCCACTGGGTTAACGAAATCCGGTTAAATGTAAACGTACTATTATAGATTTGTATATATTTTTTGAAGATTTAAAAAAATATAATTTTTATTGACAGTTAAAGCCTGCAGTATAATTTCCGGAATATATTGAAATTTTAAAGAGAAATACTGGCGTTTTTATTGATATAAAGAAATGATTGGTTTGAAACCAAGAATGAAGGAATGTACCCTTTTTTAATGAGTCCCACGAAGTCCTGATAAATATCATCCCGTACAGCCTCTTGTATAAGCAATTGTGGCAAATTTAAACCCATTTTCGAAAAAAAGAACTTTCCCTAAGAGTCCCTGAAAGGTATTTTTGGGAAAAAATTGTATTCCCGATTTTTTGGTAATCGCAGCGCGCAACACAATGCTAAAAATTGGTCCATGATTCGGGTCTAGATATTCTAACTTCTCCAATATGCTCCAATTTACAAATATTGGTTATAAGGACATCCCTAATAAATACCATTAAAACATAGAAAAGAAGATGAAGAAGGAAAAACAACAACAAACAAATAGACGAATTAAATATACTCAAAGGAAAAAACCCAGCGATAAGGTTTTCGTGACCGGGACGTTATAGCAAATCGCCATACTCCAAGACCAGTAAAGGAAATGCGTTATTAAGGAAGGGACCCAGAAATTCTAAATGTAAGTAAACACGCAGCGGAGGAAAAACAAATATCTTGGTAACCTAAGTTTGTTGTTTACATGGCAAAATGACAAAATGAAAATAATTTGAGTGGAGAGTTTTCTTGGCTGGCAAAGATTAATTTTCCACAGGGGTTGAGGTAGAGTCATCTACAATTAATGCCAGCCAGGTAACCAGCAAAATATATCTTAGGGTCGACGTTGCCGATGTTGTTAAGTAGATAACCATCCACTGGTATGATGTGGAAGAAACGTGGACGGAAAAAGGAAAACAAGTACAAATAGAGATGATGATAAGAAGAACATCACAAGGAGCAGCAGCAGTACAAGGTTGTAGCAATTATGTGAATGTTGACAATATCATTTGTTTGTTTTCTGTTTTGGGAGGATGAGGGGAGAGGATGCAGAAAACACGATATTTCACAGCAAGTGTAAGAAAAAAATTCTATTTGTAATTTTTGTTTTCTATTTTCCTTGTTTGTGTTCAAAGGAAATTATAGGTTATATGTCCCCTTTTGAGTTCAAGGGGTTGCTATCATTTTTTTGCTAGTAATTTAAATTTGGTTTTTTTTCGGAGTGCTCCGGCCAGAGTTAATACATAATTTTAATGTTGCTGCTTTTTCGTCCAGTTCCTTTTGGAATGTTTTTAACACTGTTTGCCATTCACAGTTACGTTTGCCATTTGGTTGGTGTAAAGGTGACATTATTAATTTTAATCGATTTTTTTTTTTCTACTCCTCATCATTCATTTTCATCTTTGGCTATCATGATTTTATTCATGCCGTTTTGTTGGTCCTTATTTCCATTTCTGTTAACTTTTTTTGAAATGGGTTAACTTCGCATCAAACAAAAAAAAAAATAAAATAAAATAAAATAAATGAGTTCCACTTGTAAGTTGCCACTGAATAGATTATTCGGGCCGATATGAATTGTAATTAGTTTTTTGTTGGTCCGCTTTTTTTATTTGGTCCCTTGTTTACCTGATGCCGTGTTGACCCAGGAGAAGAAAAAAATGGGATAACTGTCAAAAGGTTGTAATGAGATAAAAGTGTTCAAAAGGGGGATCAGATGCAAACAAAAAAGTGTTAATTTTTTTTGGAAATTTGAACCGTACCAAACAAATATTCAAATGGAAATTGGACACTTATAATGATTAAAACTGGCATAGATAATGAGTTTGAGTTTCTTTATCAAAAGTTTTCTGGCTTGTCTTTTGGGATTTCTATTAACAGAAATTGATAAAGATATTTGCCATTAAATAAAGTGATTTTGTTTTGTCCTTTGTTTTTTACTTCGGATGTGGGGTGAAGTAAAAGGCCTTTGGTTTTTAACCCCTTCAGAATACTTGAAATAGTAACAGTTTTGTATTTATTTATATCCTTTTGAAACAAACAAAAAATATATATTTGTAATCAATCTTTATTTAAATACACGTGGGTTCATCCCCCAAAAAGGTTATTTTTATCATGTTCTTCCATTTTTGTTTTTTTCCTTTCTGAGGTCAAATTAGTTCAATTTCAATGTGATATCGATATTGAGGATGTTTATTTAACATGACGTCGGTTTTTTGGATTCCATGGAAAACAAAAGTCGAATGACATTTTTTTAAAATAGCCACCCAAATACAAATTCGGATGATTTGGGTTTGCTCATCCCTAATCAATAATCATTTGTTTTTGTTTTTTTTTTTTCGGCAAAGATTTTGCAATAAATTGAATGAAGAAACATACGGAAGTTTGAATAACAAATCTATTAGGCAGATGTCTTTTGCAATTTGGGGGCAAAATATCAATCAAAGGTTAATATTTTCGAAGAGATTTTTGAGGAAAAGAAATAAAACAGATGACCCTATTTTATGGGAAACAAAAGTCGTTAATGGCAGGGTATTTGTTCCTTTGTTTTAGAATGGGGCCAAGGAAGAGTAAATTGAATATAAAATTCAAGTATTTATCATTGGGAACGGTTTAATTTCAATTTGCTTATACATCTGATTTATCAAAGTTTGGGGTTTGCCCCCATTTAACGGTACCCACATTATTGAATATTTGGGAAGTTTGGGCAAGTTTTGAATCAAATTTTGAGTTCATATTGTGTAGAAAATCTCTCACCAAAAATTATCGATATTAGTCTTATTTTCTGGTATTTAAGGGCATTTCCATTTTTCTGTATTTTTATACCCTTCACCACACCGTGGTACAGGGTATTATGTCTTTGTGCATATGTTTGTAACATGCAAAAATAATCGAGATAGACCCATGGTTCATTTTGAGAATATGCATAGAATCACTTTCAGAGTCGATTAATGCATGTCCGTCCGTCCGTCTGTCCGTCTGTTAAATTGTAAACAAAGTACATGTCGCATTTATGATCCGATTTGAATGAAATTTGGCACAGCCTAATGAATTAGGTCTAGAATGATGTGTGTTAAGTTTCGTGAATATCGGTTCAGATTTATATATAGCTCCCATATATATTTTCATCCGATTTAAGGTAAATGATGTACCAAAGTCCCTTAATATCTTTCGGTTTGCACGAAATTTGGCACAGCGCAATGAGTTAGCTCTAGAATGATGTATGTTAAGTTTCGTGAATATCGGTTCAGATTTAGATATAGCTCCCATATATATTTTCATCCGATTTAAGGTAAATGGTGTACCAAAGTCCCTTAATATCTTTCTGTTTGCACGAAATTTGACACAGCACAATGGGTTAGGTCTAAAATGATATGTGTTAAGTTTCCTGAAATCGGTTCAGATTTAGATTTAGCTTCTATATCTGACCAAATGAAAAAGTTAGTATCGGTTGCAAAATGACATGTTTATTGATCCAATTTCATTTTACTGGTCCTTTAAAAATGCGACGTCTGTTAGGATTGATCTGATGGATATACCCAAAGTGGTGAAGGGTATAGGCGGCCCCGTCCGACTTTACTACTTTCCTTACTGATTTATATATGTGACCAGTCTTGCCGAAGCCTATTCGACCAGAGAGCCCGAATTCGTAATACTTTGACGATGTCTACGGGCACGATAACTCAAAAACTAATAATCCAATCCGTTCCAAATTTTAACACAAGTTTCTGGACCTACTTAGCTATCGTATGAACTAGAATAAATACAATTGGTCAAAATCTTTCTTATTTTCTAACTCCGTTTATGGTCGAAAGTAGGGAATTTTCTTAAAATTTTAAATTTTATATGTCCGCCATTCTGGTAATTTTTGTGCTATGTTAATAATTCTAGTTCATACCAGAGTCAGACATATGCTCTTTCGAATGCAGTTGAAATTTTTAGATTCGGACGTTCCAGCGATCGGAAATCATGCCCGCCGTCGAATGTATGTTTTCGTGCGATTTCACGATGTTGCATCAAAGACCCAAGGTGTATGATATTGACCAGTCTAGAATGTCCGATTAACACGGAATCTTGTATGGACCTCCGCCTTGATACATGAATGTTCAGGATAAATATTATGATGTGCTCAATATTGACCAAATTCTCTCAATACGGTTCATATGAGATAAACATATTTTCGAATTTTTATTTTTTAAATTGTATAAATAAAATTTTTTTCCCAAACACACTTGGGGTCTAATATGCCCTTGAGACTCTCTGAGAACGGGGAAACGCCAAACCAGGCCCATTTCAGTTAGAAAATATAGATCCCTAATATCCTTATCCGTAATATATGAGGCTTTTATTATTATAGGTCATGTTTAATTTTAATATCGGCAATCTCTATAGACAAGGTGTGTTAAAATCTCGCCCCTTGAATAGCTTTGTTTTCTTTATTTTTGATTTGAATACGATTTTAGGTAGAATTTAATATTTGTTCGTACTACCCTCGTAAAACATGACAAATCAATCTACAATATTTTAGCTTTAAAAAAATTATTTAATATTTTATATAAAGTGAAATTAAACAAAATATTAAACCACATCATCCTCTCGTCTTAACATAACCCTTCCCCTTAAAAATTCCCTCTTAGATATTTTTCAAACACTGATTGTCTCAATATATAATAACATTTTGTCTACCTTTTGCTCGCAATACACAACCTGGCTGTGTGTTATGCCAACATTTTAACTACTATTGCCCATTTATCCACCATAACATTATTGTTATACATAGCCAGGTTCTTCTTGTTCATTGTTTTGCTGCTACTGCTCCTCCAGGACAATAGTTATATTTTTCATTTTTACACAGTTTATCACAGTTGGTAAACGTAAATTAAACTTTACTTGATTCCATTCCATTCAGTTCGTTCGTTGTTCATGGCAGCCATAAATTGCTAGTTAGTGTCTAAAAAGTGTTGGCCTTTTGTTCTATGCCAAGCGTGTTAACAGCATGCCAGCCTGGCAGACTGGCAGCCAGTTTCTTTTTTCAGCTGTTTTGCCTCTAAGGCCATCCATACAGATGTGTAGTTCGCGTGCGTTATTCTATAAGAATACATTTGAAATTTTCCATACGTTTTATTCTTCTTTTTTGGTGTTGAATATACAAAAGAGACGAGCAGTTATTTATTTTCTCTATGTTCTTATATCAACATCATCATCATCAGCGCCATAATGGTGGTGGCGGTGTGGTCTTCCGTTAGGCTACACGTTTCCAGCTGTCTTTCTCAACCGGAAATCACTATATTTAATGGCTAATTATAGACATGATGTGAGACTAAATGCTGAGATTGGGATGTTATATATGATTTACTGTTATAGTTTTTTATTTGCTAATTTTTGGGAATATTTTACGGAGAAATAATGAAAGCTTGGGAATATTTATGCTGTGTTTTAATTTTTCTGTATGTGATAATAGACATGGAGGAATTTTATCCTATTATAAAAGTCATACTATTGTTGTAATGAAAATATGCAAAGCTACTATCGGTCAAAAATCCACACTAAAATGGCTCAACAATATATTCCTCAAAAAATATCGATTAAAAACCACACTTCTGGCACCGAACATCCAGGAACAAATATTCTTGAAAAATCAGCTCTTTATGCCCCAAATTTTCCTTGAAAAACTATTCTTCCACTCTCAGAGCCCCGATTTTCCTATTCTTTAAAAATCGTCACCAGTGGCTTGATTTTTCCCGAAAAATATTTTAAAAATCCATTCTTATGACCTTGAACCGTCCTAGAAATAATATTGAAAATCTATCCTTAGTGCCCTGTTATTCTTTAGAAACTAAGGGGTTATTGATCTAATATTCCTCAGAAAATTCCCGCTTAGTGTCCTGATTTATCAAGGGAACATATTCTTTAAAAATCTATACTTAGTGAAGTCCATCTTCAGTGTCCTGTCCTTCCTTAGAAAATTCACGATTTGTACCTTGATAACCATTTTCCACGAAAATAAAATCCTTGATTTTCCTACAAAAATATTCTTTAAAAATGAGAGCTATATTTAAGTCTGGACCGATTTTCACGAAACTTAGCACAAATCGAAAGGTGCACCATTGACATAACATCGGACTAAACTATATATGGGAGCTATATCTAAATCTGGACCGATTTTCTCGAAACTTGGCACACATTATTCTGCACCTAAGTCAGTACTCTATGCCAAATTTCGTGCAAATCGAATGATATATAGGGACTTTGGTGCACCATTTACCTTAAATCGGACGAAACAATTTATGGGATCTATATCTAAATCTGAACCGATTTTTTCGAAACTTGGCACACATCATTCTGGACCTAATTCAGTACTCTGTGCCAAATTTCGTGTAAATCGAAAGATATAGAGGGACTTTGGTGCCTCATTTACCTTAAATCGGACGAAAATATATATGGGAGCTATATATAAATCTGAACCGATTTTTCCCAATTTCAATAGGGTTCGTCCTTTGGCCAAATAAGTGACTTGTGCCAAATTTCATCCGAATCGGATCATAAATGCGACCTGTACTTTGTTTACAATTTACATCTACAGACGGACAGATGGACGGACGGACATGCATAAATCGACTCAGAAAGTGATTCTATGCATATTCTCAACAGCAACCATGTGTCTATCTCGTTTCCTTTTGCCTGTTACAAACATTTGCACAAAGACTTAATACCCTTCCCACGAAAATTAAAATCCATGATTTTCCTAGATAAAATATGTTTTTTAAAAATCCACGCTTATTGCTCGTAAGGTCCTTTAAAATTCAAGCTTCTTGCTCGTAAAGTCCTAGAAAAAATATTCCTTAAAATCTACGCTCCTTGTTCTACTCGTAAGATCTTTCAGGAAATAATCTATAAAAAGCCACGGAAGGTTCTTGAAGAACTATTCTTTAAACATGCACGCCACAAACTCGTAGTTTCCCTGAAGGAATAATCCTAAAAAACAACGTAATGTCCGTGAACAAAATATTCTTTAAAAAGTCAGGTTTGTCGCAAATATTGAAAAACATCCATAATAACCCTATCGGTAGGAACTGTAAGAATATTCTCTAAACATCAAAGCTTATAGTACCGATGAGACTTCAAAAAATATTCTTATTTCTCGGATTGTCCTTAAAACAATCAATCACATTGCCAAACAGCCCTTTGAAAACATATCCTAAAACCCGGCAATTTCAATTGAGACAATCCTTTAAAAAATAATCCTCAAAAAATCCAGCTCTTTAAAAATTATATTTTTAAAAAAACAACGTAAAGTTCTTGAACAAAACATTCTTTAAAAATGCATGTTTGTCGCAAATGCACTCTTATTGGTCGAAAGGTCTTGAAAATATCCATAATAAGCCTCTCGGTAGGAACTATAAGAATATCCTCTAAAAATCAAAGCTTATAGTAGCTATGGGACTTCAAAAAATACTCTTATTTCTCGGATTGCCCTTATAACAATCAACAATCACATTGCCCAACAGTCCTTTGAAAATATATTCTACAACCCGGCAATTCCAATTGAGATAATCCTTCAAAAAAATAATACTCAACAAATCCAGATCTCCAAAATTATATTTTAAAGATATTTGTAAAAAATCAATTCTTCGAGTGTTTCAAAATTATTTCTTCAAACCCACACTTCCAGTTCTTAAAATATTTTTTTAAGGCAATCCCATCTAACAGGCCAAACTTCTACAAATAGGCTTAAAAAAGGCTCCTTAAAATATTTTCTAAAAAATCCCACATCTTTAACATATATTTCAAAAAAAAAAAAAAAAAAAAATCCACACTTCTTGCTTTAAGAATATGGTTTGCCATTTTCGAAAGTTCAACCTGGGCCTAATGGATTTTTGTCTACACACATTTAATGTCCCCATCTAATATCTATTACAGACAATTTACTCTCATATATATATATATATATATATATCACGCTGATGAATGTACGTCTACATGTATGCATAATAGAACACATGTACATGTGTTCGTGTTTGGTTTTTTTTTCTTTCTCTGCTACACCTATATCAGCTATAACGACTTTAAATAAATGTGCAATTAAGCACATTTTCTAAACGATGTTGATGATGAGGAGCCAAAATGAACAAAAACCAAGAACAACATCAACGAAAAGAATGAAAACAACAACAAGGAAAACTGTTCTGCCACATTAGACTCATATATTAAACGGCCAACCAAAAACACACGAACACTCACACACATATGATATTCTTGTCTGCTGCTGATGATGATGAGTCCTTTGCCATGCCACAATTTAGTTGGTTAGTTGAAATGGAAGGCTAATGTCTTGTGGTTTAATATCACAGATAGCTACCGCCACAGCTACCGTTTTGGTAGCAGCACTGATAGTGGCAGGCCAACATTTTCAGCCACTGTCTTTCCTGCCATTCACGAATGGCATGATGGTATGAACGTACGTACAAGCATTCTTCTTTTGTTATATATTTTTGTGAAATAAATCTTTTGTTTCCGCTTCTGGTTGCTGGTTTTGGCTAACTATATTTTTTTTGTTCGTTTGTTCGCAACTACATCTTTAAGACACAGGACAGGAGTGTCACACACATACACTCGCTCACATCCATAGATAACGATGACGATGTAGAGAGTATGAGAGAGATATACACCCGCATAAAGACAAGCGAAGACCAAAAGCATACACTTTAGTAAAACTGACAGTATCATGGCCCATGATATGTTTGCCTAACGGTTAAGAGTGTAGCTGTGTGTGTGAGCATTTGTGGCAGCAAACGACTTTTGTTAAATTTCAGCATGGCCATAATATGGGTCTGAGTGTTGTGGCAACTATGGCATCCAAAGACAAGTGAGTGAATGAGTTGACGTGTGTTAGTGTCTTATAATAATAATGACGATTTTTTTTTACTTTCGTATAGTTGTTGTTACTGGCTATATAAAAATGCCATGTTTTGTGATTTTAGTTTTCAACAGATATACATTGTTAAGAGAAATATTGTTGGTGGGTAGAAGAAATGAAGGGAATTTTATGGGGATTAAGATATATTAGAGTCCTTTTGATAGATCTTGAAAATAATCTCAAAAAATTACGAATATTGGCTGGATGATCATGGAGCTCATAGAGCTCAAAAAATTGACTTCTAAATTTTTTCAAAAAATTAAATAAGCCACTGCTATTTCAGATTCTCTTAAGTCCTTGAAAAGTATTCTTACAAGCCAAGCCCTTCAAATAAAGTATACGCTTATTCTGCTAAAGGTCCTTGAAACAAAAACCTTGAGAATAGCCAAAATCAATGATTGCTTTAAGCGTTCTTGGAAAAAAATATTCTTTACTTAATCCACGCTTTGATGGTTATTAAACGATAACGGTTATTAAAAATCCTTTACAAAATCTACTCAAGAAAGTATCCTTAGAAACTCGGAAAATATCATTTAGAAACTCTACGCTTCACAAAATATGCATTCAAAACCCCACGCATCAGAAAATATCCTTTACAAAACCAACTCAAGAAAATATACTTAAATAATCGGAAACTATTTTTTCAAAGCCCACTCTTCAGAAAATATCCTTTGAAAAACTATACGCTTCAGAAAATATGCTTTAAAAACCCCACGCTTCAGAAAATATCCCTTACAAAGCCAACTCAAGAAAATATCCTTAAATAATCGGCAAATATCCTTTAAAAGCCAACGCTTCAGAAAATATCCTTTAGAAACTCTACGCTCCAGAAAATAAACTTTAAAAACCCACTTGAGAAAATACCCATTAAAAACACTACTTTAAAACACACTCTTCCGGAAATATCCTTTAAAACCCCACGCTTCAGAAAATATCCTTTAAAAAGCCACGCTTATTTTATTGGTGGTCCTCGACGAACGGTAGAAAAAAATATACGGTCTCAGAAGAAAATATCCTTTAAAAAATTCCTCTTTATATTTCTTCACAAAATATCCTTTAAAAATACACGACAATTATTCTAATAGTCCTGAAAAAAAATTCATTAACAAATCTAAGTTTATAAAGTCATTGAAAAATGTATGCTTGAAAAATATTCTCTAAAAATCCACACTCAGTAGTCTGGTAGTTTTTGAAGAAAATATCCCCTAATAGGACAGGTAGTCGGCGAAGAAAATAATTTTAGTGGGCTGTTAGTACTTGAAGAAAATATAATCTTAGTCTTTGAAGGAAAGATCCTTTTAGTCGACTGGTAGACCTTGAAGAAAATATTATTTTAGTGGTCTGGTTGTCCTTGAAGAAAATATACTCTAAAATTCCTCGCTCAGAGGTATTATAGTTCTTAAAGGAAATATCCTCTTAGTCGACTGATAGTCCTTGAAGAAAATATACTTTAAGTGGTACTGAAGAAAATATTCCTTTAACATCAAAGCTAAGTGTCCTGGTTGAAAAAATATTTTCTAAAAATCCACACTCAGTGGTGGTGATAGCCCTTGAAGAAAATATTCTGTTATTAGACTGGTAGCCTTGAAGAAAATCATGTTAGTGGGCTGTTAGTCACTGAAAAAAGTATTCTTTTAGTAAACTGGTAGTCCTTGAAGGAATGATCCATTTAGTGGTCTAGTAGTCCTTGAAAAAAATTCTCTCTTAGTCGACTGGTAGTCCTTAAAGAAAATATTACCTAAAAATCCAGGCACAGATGCCTTGCAGACCTTGAAGAAAATATCGTCTTCGTCGACTGGTAGACCTTGAAGAAATTATTCTTTAAAAATCAAGGTTCAGTGGCCAAGTAGTCCTTGAAGAAAATTTCGTCTTTCTTGACTGGTAGTCTTTGAAAAAAATATTCTTTGAAAATTTCGTCTTAGTTGACTGGTAGTCTTTGAAGAAAATATTCTCACGCTTTGTGTTCTGGTAGTCTTTAAAGAAAATATTCTCTGAAAATCCACGCTTAGTGTCCTGGTAGTCCTTGAAGAAAATATTGTCTGAAAATTCACGCTTTGTGTCCTGGTAGTCTTTGAAGAAAATATTCTCTAAAAAACCATGCTTAGTGTCCTGGTAGTCTTTGAAGACATTATTCTCTGAAAATCCATGGTTAGTGTCCTGGTAGTCCTTGAAGAAAATATTGTCTGAAAATTCACGCTTAGTGTCCTGGTAGTCTTTGATTTTTTGTTTGCGCTCCACTGTCTCATCCTAATATCCCTCTTGTAAAAACAAATATTAAAACAAACATCCTAACACACACATACACACACACTTGACTGCAAACTAATAGTGTATCATGTGGAAAGACAAGGTATAGCCGTGCTATAACTTTAAGTATTCTTTTCATTTTTCTTGTGCTGTTTTTTTTTCTTCTTTTGGGCATTAACGGCGTTAGTAGCAGACAAGTTACCAAGTGTTTATATTATGGCTAAAATACAGCAGCAGCAGCAACAACAACAACCAACAATCAAAAGTAATTGTGTGCAAAAACAACACAGGAGAAAAAAACGAAAATCCACTAAAATTCCGTATGAATGAATGGCTTATTGCCATCTTTCTTTCAGTTTTAGTTTATGTTTGAAATTTCAAATCTGACGTGAAAATATGAGATTTCCGGGTTTTGTGAAGGAAAGTCCAAGCTAAAGGATATAACGTATACGAAATAAAAGAAAAGTTTGGGAGAATATATGTGTGGGAGGGGAAAAATACTCCTAATACATTTTTATACCTTTATCGATGACTTTAAAAAATAAGAAATAAACGATTTCTCCGCACAATGGATTGCTTTTGTTGATTGGCAGTATTATTTATTATTGTCTACTACGACTTGAAGAAAATATCCCATTCTCACACTCTCTCGTGTATCCAAGGTCAGTGAAGCATAATATTGTTCGCATAAAACACTCATACACACATGTATGTATTTTTTATAAAGGATATATTTATAAAGGATACAATAAATACAACAATAAATGAAGTTAATATCTCAGTAAGAAAATTCAATTGAATAGATATTTTGTTTTGATGGAAGTAAGAAAGAAAATAAGTAGAAAAATCTTTACGCTTCATTGCACTTTATATAAATTGTTATAATATTTTCCAACAAAAAAAGCTAAGAAATATCAAACGATATTTTTTTAAAGGAAATAAATGTGAGTAATAGTTTTATCGTATATAAATACGATTGAATATATATTTTAAATTCAAATCGAGAGCATGGAAAGAATCCTGAATTATTGGATCCACTCAAGTCAACTTGCAATTTATTACTTAAAACGTATATGCAAAATGTTTGTCCATAAATTTCAAAAAAAAAAAAAAAAAAACTACACTCGGTTAGCTGGTCTACCTTGCATAACTTTTTTTTTAAACCCACGCTTAGTGGTCTCATATATCATGAAGAAAATATTAGTTTAAAAGTCCACGCCTAAAAGCCTGATATACGTTGAAGAAAATATTCAATTAAAAGTTCTAATGGTCTTTGAAGAAAATTCACGCTTATTGGTCCGATGCTTCTTGAAGAAAATATAATTTAAAAATGAAGACACTAATTTAACAATCCTTGAAAAAATATATTTTGCAAATCCACGTTTAGTAGTTCATGCTTATAAAAAGTATTCTTTTAAAATCCACACTTATTGGTCTGATGACCCTTGTAAGAATATTGTTTAAAAATCAAAGCTTATTGGTCTGCAGGAAATATCCATTAAAAATCCACGCTTTGTGCTGTTATAGTCCTTAAAGAAAATATCCTTTTCAAATCTACGCTTTGTGGTGTTATAGTTCTTAAAGAAAATATCCTTTACAAATCTACGCTTTATGGTATTATAGTCCATGAATAAAAGAAATTTTAAAAATCAACACTTTGTTATATTATAGTCCTCGAAGAAAATATCCTTTACAAATCCACGCTTTGTGATATACTTAAAAAATCCACGCTGTATGGTCCATGAAAAAATATCTTTTATAAATCAACCCTTAGTCTGATGTTCCTTTGAACAAAAAAATATTCCTTGAAAATCCACTCTTAGTGGTTTGATGATCTTTCGAAAAATATTCTACAAACTTTCCAGTTAATGGATGACAGTTCATGAAGAAAATATTCTTTAAAAATCACGTTTAGGGAATGGAAAGTCCTTGGGAAAGTATTCTTTAAAAATTCGCGCTTAGTTGACTGGAAGTCCTTTGAAATCCACGCATAGTGGCCTGAAAGTCCTTTCAAATCAACGTTTAGTGGCCTGACAGTTCATGAAGAAAATATTCCACACTATGAAAAGTCCTTGGAAAAATATACTGTTTAAAAAACCGCGCTTAGAGGCCTGACAGTTCCTGAAGAAAATATTCCACACTATTAAAAAGTCCTTGGAAAAATATTCTATTTAAAAAACCGCGATTAGTGACCTGACAGTTCCTGAAGAAAAAATTCTTAAAACATCCACGATATATGGCCTGACAGCTCCACGCTTATTCGCCTAAAAGACCTTGAAAAATATTCTTCAAAAATCCACGCTTATAAGCCTAAAAGTCCTTGTTCTTCAAAATCCACGCATAGAAAGTCCTTGTTCTTCAAAATCCACGCATATAAGCCTAAAAGTCCTTGAAAAATATTCCTAAAAATCCACTCTTATTCGCCTAAAAAATATTCTTCAAAAAGTCCACGCCTTGTGGCCTGAAAGTCCTTGAAAAATATTCTTCAAAAAGTCCACGCCTGGTGGCCTGAAAGTCCTTGAAAAATATTCTTCAAAAAGTTCACGCCTGAAAGTCCTTGAAAAATATTCTTCAAAAAGTCCACGCCTGGTGGCCTGAAAGTCCTTGAAAAATATTCTTCAAAAAGTTCACGCCTGAAAGTCCTTGAAAAATATTCTTCAAAAAGTCCACGCCTGGTGGCCTGAAATTCCTTGAAGAATATTCTTCAAAAAGTCCACGCCTGGTGGCCTGAAAGTCCTTGAAAAATATTCCTCAAAAATCCACGCTTATTCGCCTAAAAGCCCTTGTAAAATATTCGTCAAACAGTCCACGCCTGGTGGCCTGAAAGTCCTTGAAAAATATTCCTTAAAAATCCACGCTTATTCGCCTAAAAGCCCTTGAAAAATATTATTCAAAAAGGCCACGTCTGGTGGCCTGAAAGACCTTGAAAAATATTCTTCAAAAAATCCACGCCTGGTGGCCTGAAAGTTATTTAAAAATGTTTTTTAACAACCCCACGCTTACGGGATTGAAAGTCTTTGGTAAAATATCCTTCAGTAAAACACGCTTAGGGAAAGGAAAGTCCTAGACCAAATATTATTTTAAAAATCCATGCTGATTTGTCTGAAAGTCCTTAAAAATGTATTCCTTAAAAATCCATGCTTTCTGAATGGAAAGTCCTTGAAAAAATATTCTTTAACATTTTCTTGAAGATTTGTTTCTTTAAAATTTCACCCTTAGTGGCCTTACAGTTCTTGAAGATTTGTTTCTTTAAAAATCCACTGTTAGGCCTGACAGTTCTTGAAGAAAATATTCTTGAAAATGCACGCTTTGTGACCTGAAAGTCCTTGAAAAAATATTCTTTAAAATTCCACTCTTGGGGGATGGAAAGACCTGAAAAAATATTTTTTCAAAGCCAGTCTTAGGAGCCTAAAAGACCTTGAAAAACTATTCTTTAAAAATCCACTCTTAATGGTCTGATGATCCTAAAAAAAATATTCTTTAAAAATCTACGCCTATTTTCCGGAAGATCCTTGAAATATCCTTAAAAAGTGCGCTTATTCCTCGGATGGTTCTTAAAACTGAACTGTCTCTCCAGTCTCTCAGATTTCTTATATTGATAATGGTAAAACGGTACCCTGAAGTTATCCAAACGTCCTACCAGTTGTTTTAATAATTGACGCACTTTTTAATGAAGCACCCATATAACGGAATCCCAAATATTTGGTACTTAGGGAAGTTTGGAAAAGTTTTTTTTTTCAACCCAGTTGGATCTAATTCAATATTTCGAGATCTCATTGGATTAGAAATCCTTCTACTAAAAGTATCGGTCGATCTTTGGATGTAGCCCTCAAATAAAGGGTACAGCACCTGATCCGTGGCACATTTTTCAAAAGAATTGACGAAGTGGCTGGAATTTGCCATTTCAGGTCCTTGGGGGTAAACAATGTTTCTACACAGGATTTAAGTGTTTGAAGTTTGGTATTTCAGCAATTTACCATGGCATGACCCTCATTTTTTTCATATTTTGAACGTCCACCATAATTTCCTTACATTATTTTTTGAGGTTAGCTTTCCAGCCTAATTTCCTTACATTTTTTAATCTAATTTCTCAACCTGAGTCTCATAAATGTCCCTACTGGTGGTAGGTTTTTTAAATTCCAAACTCATTTTTGTGGATACACAATGTTCGGTCTGGTTGAACTTGACTAAATTTGTACTGAGTTAAAAAAAATCTTCCAAATTTTAAATATTGCATCTAAAAATCTACTTCTCCTTACCATTTCAATTTCTTTTTTCAATTTTCAATCCCTCTTCCAAACTTTTCATATTTTTACAAACATATTCAAAAAGCCATAAATAATACCATAAGCTTTTAAAACATTTAACAAATTGCCATTGTTGCATGAAAGGTCACATTTGTTATTGGCTTTCGGTTGAATGGTCATCATCATTCATATTTCTGGACACCAGCATAATAATATTTTTCTAAGCAACAAATATTTTTGCGTTGGCAAATTTTGCAGAAAGTTTAAATCATCAATCATTTTAATTATATGGTCTTAGTAATTTAACTCTCTACTTAATCCTTAAATAACCTTGAACATTTAATAAATAAAAGGAATGGGGTTGATCACCCTCTTCTCTGTAGGATGGCAGTAATCTTTTCAACAATATCTCATTTCACCATTTGGCAAACTATTTTTTATCTTAAAGTTTCCGGCGGTTTCCCATTTCACTTTATGGTCATAAAGTTAATATTATTTTGTTACCATCTATCGCAATCTTCAATGGGTCTGTGGGAGAAATCTGTTTTTTTTCTTCACACTTTGGTCAAAGTTTGGCCATAATTCCGCGTTGAAAAGGGATCTGAAGCCAATTCAATAGAAATGTGTGTGTGTGTGTGTGTTTTTTTTTTTTTGGTATAGCAAAAATTAGTCTATATACACTTTTCCCATATATATTTTATCTATGGTTTTATTGTGTTCATAAAATACTGGCTAATATAGTGATGGCCTTGTCTTTCTTTGCCGTTATATATCTACGGAATTTATATTAGGTTCTAAGGAAAAACTTGTTTCCCTAAACTAATATTACAACAAATATCTAACAAAAATTTCTATAAACCCCATTATATCATACATGTTTGTGAGAATATATGTATTACTATGTGTTCGTATGTGTTCGTTAATGTGTTCACAATATGCCCAAAAAGTGTTATTGTGCGCTTAAAGTAACTTTTGCCACCGGATATATTTTGATATATGGGTATTAAATTCCCTTAACTTTTAGTTTTCAGTCATGGGGGTTTGAATTTCACAAACTCCCACACACACACAAACACACTCTCCCACACAAACACTTTACATACACACATTCACACAACAAGTTGATACTTTTGTGTTGCCACTAAGCAGCGTATGTGTTGATTTACGCATAACCTAAATTACCACCATATCAGTGCCGAAAAACCAACTCCACAGCCTTCGTCCTTGCCCTCGCCACCGTCATCATCCTCATCATTGTATCCAAAACTAATTTATTGTTTCTTGTTGAGATTTAGGATTTAAATGCAACAAGTATGAAATTTGTTTGGAGATTTTCTTTGGTCCATAAAGAAAAAGTTTTCTTAATTTTTTGTGTGTGTTTGGCCGACTACCATAAATCGTTATTAGTTGGAAAAAGTTTGGAAAAAACACACAGACTGACAACGAAAAATAATTTCAAAGTGAGAGAAATAAATGTGGCAAAAAAGTATTTTGGACCAGGGGGGTTTTCTCGGAAATAAAGCCAATATTATTATGACAGTTCAATTGGAAGTTTATTAGGGTAAAATTAATTACCCTTGGTAGAAAAAAGATTGGGTTGATTATTTATGGTAAAAAGAGGGGGTAACGGTTAAAAAATGGTTGAAATAAGTTATTTAAAATATCTACGCTTATGGGTCTATAGAAGGTTGCAAAAAGTCATTGAAGGGCCTATCCACGTTTATGAATTTTGTGGATGATTAAAAAAATCCTTAAAAAACCCAAGCTCATTACTTTAAAAAAGTATTATTTATAAATCCTCGCTTATTGGTCTGTTAGTCCTTGAAAAATATTCTATTAAAATCCACGCATATGGGTTTGATGGTCCATATGGGTCTATAGAAGGTTGAAATAAATTTTATGGTTCTGTACAAAGGATGAAAACGATCTACGTTTATGAGTTTATAGATGGTCGAAATAAATTCGTTAAAAAATCCAAGCTCAGTACTGTGATGGCCCTTAAAAAATATAACTTAATAAATGCTCGCCTATTAGCCTGATGATCCTTGAAAAAATATTCATTAAAACGTAATTCTTATTGTTCGCATGATCCTGGAACAAATATTGTTTAAATATATATGCCTATTGTTTGGAAATAAATTTCTTAAATGATCCACGATTATATATCGGGGACTTTAAGTGGGCATAATGTCATAACAAATAGGGCTTTTCATGCGACAACGAAGGTCGTTCAACAACTGTTGTTGTGCCACAGAACATTGATGCCATCGCATCAATATATTGGATGATGTAATTGTAAATTGTAAATTGGATGATGTAATTGTAAATTGGGCCGACTATATGATACCCTTCACCATTTTGGGGATATTCTACATGTGTCTTTAAAGATGTCGTCTTTTCGGAGGAACGCAGACATGAACATGACTAACATCAATACTTACACATGCTCATATATAGGGACTTTGGTCCTCATATATAGGGACTTTGGTGCACCATTTACCCTAAATCGGGAGCTATATCTAAATCTGAACCGATTTTCTCGAAACTTGGCACAAGCCATTCTTCACCTAATTCAGTACTTTATGCCAAATTTCGTGCAAACCGAAAGATATATAGGGACTTTGGTGTCCTATTTACCTTAAATCGGACGAAAATATATATGGGAGCTATATCTAAATCTGAACCGATTTTCACGAAACTTAGCACACATCATTCTGGACCTAATTCAGTACTCTAGGACAAATTTCGTGCAAATCGAATGATATATAGGGACTTTGGCGCATCATTAACTTTAAATCTGACGAAACTATATATGGAAGCTATATCTAAATCTGTACCGATTTTCTCGAATATTTGCACACATCATTCTGCACCTAATTTAGTACTCTATACCAAATTTTATGGAAATCGAATCATATATGGGGACTTTTGTGCACCATTTACCTTTTATCGGACGAAACTATATATGGGAGCTATATCTAAATCTGAACCGATTTTCTCGAACCTTGGCACACATCATTCTGGACCTAATTCAGTATTCTGTGCCAAGTTTCGTGCAAATCGAAATATACATAGGAACTTTGGTGCCCCATTTACCTTAAATCGGACGAATATATATATGGGAGCTATATTTAAATCTGAACCGATTTTTCCCAATTTCAATAGGGTTCGTCATTGGGCCAAACAAGTGACGTGTGCCAAATTTCATCCAATTCGGATCATAAATGCGACCTGTACATTGTTTACAATTTAACATCTACAGACGGACGGACAGACAGATGGACGGACATGCATTAATCGACTCAGAAAGTGATTCTATGCATATTCTCAAAAGGAACCATGTGTCTATTTTGTTTCCTTCAGCCTGTTACAAACTTATTCACAAAGACATAATACCCTGTACCACAGTGTGGTGAAGGGTATAATTAAACTGAACCTTTGTATGATGAGTATGTAAATACATATAAATGTGTATTTTGAACATTTTCTATTACTAAACATCGGGAATTCTACCACTTTGTGGAGCAATAGTAGGGAAACATGGACCTATATCACATTTTCTGTCTATATACGCGTCATATAAATATAAATTATATTCACAAAAGTATGAAATTTTGGCATGAACCTTCAATTGTAAACCGTGGCCCACAATGTTATAAAATTTCACTGATGTAGAGCTCAAAGTCACCAGATTAAAAATATATGACGCTTTATCGGCTCTACTTGAAATGGACTTTTAGACAAAAAATGGATTCCTGGCCCATAGTGCTTCTGCTGGAAAATAGAGGGGACCTCTATATATAGGGGATATGCTAAAACATAGACATATATCAAACATTATCTGCATATATACTCTGTACCCTTCAATACTCCGGAATGTCAACAGTCCAAATATTGAAAACGAGGCGTTTATTTTGATGGGGTTATGGGGAGGAGGTTACATGGACCTACATCGAAAATTTTCTGCGAAATGTTGCTCATACTTAAAGGATCAAAAATGTCAAATTATTGTTCGTTTTGTTTCGAAAATGCGTGTAAGACCTACATAAAATCGAAAATGGGGCCGAATCATTATATGGGAGTTATGAGAAAATATAGAACTATATTTGAAATATTTAAAAATATTTCCAAGACCTTGGAATACTAGTTGGAATTTCAGTTGATATAACCGGTTAAATGAGAACTATACCAAAAGTGTATAGATGTGGTGTAGCCCTCATGTAACGGTCCCTCAAATATTCGATATCCTTTTCAACCAAATTGGCTGTAATTTGATATTTTGAGTATTAGCGAAAATTAGTAATATTGGACTCTTTTTAGGGTAGTCTCCTTGTAACGGCATCTCCCAAATTTCGATAATTTAGAGAAGATGAAAGTATTTTTCAAATGAATTTGGTCTAATTTATTATCGTAGATTTTCATCTCAAAAATTTTTAAAATTGGTACAGTTTTTAGAGTAGCCCCCTTATAACGGTACCTCCCAAATATCAGTATTTTGTGCAGTGTAGGCACGTTTTTCAATAGAATTTGCTGTCATTTAATTATAAAATATTAAATTATTTTTTTACATATAAAGGTAGCCTCTACGATTTTTAACTAAATTTAATATCAAATATGTTTGTTAATATTTAAATGATGTGAAAAATCTTCTTTCTCAGAACTAAGTGTGACTATTTATTTCTATTAATGTCATATTCAGCATAAATTTTATTTTGAGGTTATGTGTCATATTGCAGTACTTTAAGGGTTTTCGTACATAGAAATTTTAATAAGTCGTACAATGAAAACAACAACACTTGCTACATTCGTTCCGACGAACACTATAGCAACACAGTGTTCAAATAATGGGAAAAATTCAAAATAAATGCGTAACAAATGTTTATAAAATTCCCTCCAATTAGTCAAAGCAAATATTCACATTTGGACTTGGAATCTATTTCGGGGACCCCATGTTCTTGATCAGAATATAATTATACTTCCATTTAGTCATGTCCCTCAGTTTGTCAGTTTGTCTGTTGTAATCCCGATAGAGATTATAGTATTGTAGTTAGAACTTGGAAATTTTGCACACACATTGCTACTACTCATGGGATGTTTGGGATAATGAAAATGGGATAGATCAATCCACTTGGCCCTTTTTATTGCACATATGTTTTGGTTGCAAATTAAAAAATTAAAAATATTTGCCTAAGTTTTGGTGTAACCCCTATGTAACGACCCCATTATGTTTGGTAGTTTGAGGATTTCAGACATCTATTTCAACCAAGTAGGCTTCAATATGATATTTTTAGTCTCATTGAGTGACAAATATTCCTAGAAAAAATCATAAATATCGTTAAATCATTGGGTTTAGCTTCAATAGTAAGATCCAGTACTTTCACAGGTACTTTGGAGATCATAGGCACATTGTCCTACAGAAATGATTATATGTTAGCATTATCAAGTGATTGTAAATATAGCATTCTCAGACCTTAGAGGGTAAACAATTTCTACACAGCATAGTATCAATATATGTCCATGTTTCTATATAGATTCCCATACAAACATCACGCGACATTTGTAGGTATATTCAATATCCTAGCGGTATGTTCAAAGCCTAACCTCTGTGTCTGCAGTTTGATATTTCATATTTTTTTCCTGAAAGCGATTTACCACAGTTTACCCCCCTTATTATAATCCCGATCGGTTTCTGGGCACTTTGATGGCGGAGGTGGCCCACTCGAACTTAACGATATTGATTTGTTAGAATTTCATGAACACTTTATTATGCGATATTTATATTTACGTCTTATGTATAGAATTATTTAAAATATACATTTATATATTTTATATCCAACGTCCTTGCACTGTGCCACAATAGTTTCATTACTATTTTTCTCGTCGTTGTTTTTTTCCTTCCGCACAGAATCTAAATTCTTTTCACCTCATTACCGTGAAGAAAATATGCTATGCAATTTTGCACTGTTGACACAATTACATATTGGAACAAGTGCACTAACACCATCTTATGTTACACACACACAAACAAACAGGAAAAAAACGACGACATAGAAATGTCTACACATAGAATATGCATTCGCCACGAACACAACAAAAAAACTTAAGCCACAATAATAAGGTTTTCCTTATTGTCAATAACTTTTGTGCGACAGTCCTTGAAAAGAACACATACTTGATTGCATAAGCAACTACACAAATACATATATATGGTATATGTATTTGGGAAATGGAAAATTTCACGCATACTACAAGCGGAAAATAATGATTTAATGCTGAATTTAGTTAGTTTTCTTATTTTCGTTGGTTGTTGTTAGTTGTGGTTCATCTCACTCGCGGCGTATAAACACAATTTGCAGCATTCGTTTTATTTTATTTTTTTTTGGTGAATTTTTCAAGTGCGTTATATGCGTTTCTTTGGGTTCCTCCTCCTCCTCTTCCGCTTCATTTCTATCTCATTTTATATTCCCGTTTTATTTTCCTTTCCTCATCTTGATATAGTGTACTTGTTATAAAGTGGCTTTTGGCGTTGTGTTAGCTTTGCCTTCTTCTTCTGCTTAGCAGTATGTAAGCGTGTTGGTGTGTGTACATTTTCCAAAAGAGGATGCATACAGGATATAGTAAATTTTCTTATACAAACCCAGACCAGACAATCACTTCCGTACGGGAAAAATAGCTATACATTTTCAGGGCAATTGCAAAAAATTGTGCACACAGAAACAGAGTCATACATATATATTTAGTGTTGGTTGGTTGTATGCTGAACACTCAAGTGTCACCACACCACGACACCACGCCAAACCGAAAAGCAGTCAAGCCATTCAAACTAACCAGCGTACAAAGCAGCCCTCCAGCCAGTCACACCAAGCTGTTAAACCGCAAATGAATATAAAACGAAAAAAAGAGGAGAAAAAGAAGAAGAAGCAGGAGAACAGCACTACTTCTTTTGTAATAAAAATCTGAGGGTTGCCAGATGGTGGCAATGAAAGTAAAGGGAAATCAAGATCCATAGGGTACAGAATATGGTTACAATTACTGTTTTCGGGGGGAAATAGTAATGAATTATTTTAGCATCAGTGGTTTGTGTTAAATCTCTGCACCAAAAATTATAAAAATCGATCGATTTTTGCGTATAGCTCTAAATATAAATGCTTTGATGGTCCCAGGCGTATTTTCAAGAACATTAAACTATCTTAAATGGGAAGGGCTTTTATATAGATCATATGTTCAATTATGGACCATAGTTTACAGGCTCTTGTTTCTGGGCGAAATGTGAAATGCCAAACTATAACTACTTCGGATAAAAACTGTATCTTGGACCTATGGAAATATTCCAAAGGTAACAGCCATATTGACAATTTTCTTCGAAGAGATGTTTTACCTTCAGAGAAACTGATTTGCTAAATCATTTGGTTAAAATTTTAAAAATGTAGAAAGCGGGGTGAAACCTTTTGTGGAGGTTATTCTAAAACATAGACTGATATATCCCGTTGTCAGTACCAAACAGTTTATGGCTTTTGAAACTCTATTTTAGTTAAAGAGAGTTTCTCGGGATTTCTACCTAGGTTTTTATTAGCCTGCAGATTTGCGGTCTTGCCAAAACATTTTCTTCGTAGACTGGAACCTTTGCGACCAATGCTCAAGTGTCAACTTTTCGTTGTCTCAGCAAAGCTCCAGATTTGACTCACTTTAAAGCTCTTTTCCGCTTCGGAAAAAAAAAACACTACATGAACGACAAATGCAGATGAGGTCGAAATCCCTTTAATGTGAGGTTTTCGGTTTGTTTTTACCAGACGGCTCAATCCCATTAACTGGTGGTCGACCATAGTTTTGACTCTAAGGATTGGTACTAAAGGTTTCTGCTGCCTTCACAGCATAGTAATTGTTTTAACAAGGACTGACCTAATCAAGGAGTGGGCTGTAGTTGGCAATGGGTTTGGTTTTGACTTGTCACTTGGATCTCAGTCTAGCACTTTCACCTTCTGCCTGAGTCAAGCACTTTGGCTGAAGGCATATACCTGGAATTCGGTAGATTATTTCTCTCATTACCACGATTAAACGTCTGACCGAGGAAAACTATTCGATGTCTATAAAAGAGTTGATGAAATGTCGTAAATGTCCACGGCTGCCTAAGGCAGACGCATCCTGCTATGAGACAGACGAAACCCTTATGTTCGTTCATAAATTTCTAATCCTTGGGTATTTTGACTCGGTTTCATGCAGCTAGAAGTGCCCTGAGACTCCGAGACATGTGACTAACTTATTTCAACTATAGCCTTTCAAATCACTGACTCTGACTGAATGCAGAGTGTCCCGAATGAGTTAGTCCCAGCTGATTTTCTGACAGAGTCACAATATTTCTTGCTTTACAGAATATCTATGAAAATTATACCAAGGCATCCAAGTCTTCAACAATGGGAGACATTTTTTGTCTTTTATAAAGCATCGGATCCATTTGACGTCGTTGGTAGAGAGCAAACTGAGGTCAGCCTGACATTTTCCCCATACCACAAGAATTATTATTTGTGGAGAAACCCGAGTGCAAAGTTTTGCCCAATTTCCCGAAATAACTTCAAGCGTTTTCTTTTTCCAATGTTTTCCTCGTCGAAATAACAATCACTTTCTTGAGATCACAAAGGATTATTCCATTTCACCGTAATAAGTCCAAGCGATAGATTATATTTCCAATTTTTTCTTCATCGACATAATGATCTCTTTTAGGACTTTCTTCTAGACCTGCATTTGAGGCCACACGAGACGGTCTAAATCCTGATGTTATGAAAATTCCGCATCAAGTTACATTAGATTTGCGGTGGGGATCGATGTCGAAGTTTGTGCCCTAATCCGAACTCAAGTATGGATCAGTTATTAGAAAAAAACTCCTGTTAACCAGCAGGCCAGGTTACCAAGTCAAGAAAATTCATTCAATTCTGGCTTCAAACAGGAATCTAATTTGGCCAGTAATATCATGCAGGAACTCTCGCTATTTCTGTTATATATTTTTTTACATTGAGATGAAGAAGAATTGCACCTTTGACCTGCGCATGAATCGAGTATTCATCTTGAATAGAAAATATAACTTGTGCTGATAAAGTCACTTAAGATACCAGTACACAATCGAAGAACCCGAAACCAACTATTTGCAAAATTCAACTACCAAATTCCATTTAAGGACCCCCCCCCCCATTCTCGGGGTCAAAATTTTTTTTTGATTTAATTCGAATCTACACTAAATCAAGAATGTCTCTACAAAATTTCAAGTGAAAATCTCAAGAACTCTTGAAAATATAGCCGATTTATTGTGTCAGCATCAAGTGACGGCTAAAGGGCTTCTCAATCTTTAAACGCGTTTTTCTCTGCGAATAGCACTAATAACCCAGATTCCAAATTTTTACACTGTGAGTGTGTAGCTATCGTATGAACTAGTATAAAGCCAATCGGTGAAGATCTTCCTTATTTTTTAACTTGGTTTTTGGTCAAAAATCGGCGATTTTCCAAAAATATTTCTTTAAAGGTCCACCATTTTGTATTTTGAAGTCAATAAAATACATGTACTCTTTCTAACACCGTTGGAATTTTCGGATTCCGATGTTCCAGTGAGGAGAAATCAAAAATAAGGACTTTTCTTTGATCACAAAAAACAACAACAACAAAACAATAACAAAATTTTTTTGTAAATTATTTTTCTTCTCTTTTAAATCTTCAAATATGACATTGAATAGAAAAATTAAAACTGAAAGATTTTACATTGTTTAATTTGGAACTGAAAGCTAAGATAAGCATATCCACAGCCGGTGATACGTGAATAACCTTTTTCGTGGTGGGTTTCACTACGGGGAACCTGTTGCTGGTTTCTCTCTATCACGAATTTATCGATATTATTTGGTTCGTTTCAGGGTGTGGTTCCACATCTATAAAACCAACCTTTTTTATAGATCCTCAAGACCTGACCTCAAATGGATATAATGTCGTCTGTAGACAGAATATACACAGTAAGTATTTTGCATTTAGAACCTGCAGGTTTTCTGCACAAACCTTCTATTGGGCTTCAATAGCCATATGGTTTTCTGTACACGGATAAACTTCTCTTATATATTTCAAATTAATGGTGATGGGAAATATTGGCAAGAGCTATGTATACAAGAGGAGCGCCTCCCTATGTGTGGCCTTTATATTACCAAACCTTTCCAAATATGTTGCTAAAATTAACCTATTTTGTTACTACTACTTCAAATTTCCTCCCTATTTGCTGCATTTTACAATAGAGCCCTACAAACTACTTTAGAAATTAATTTCAACATAAATCTCCCCTTTGAAAATTTGCATCTCTATTTCATTATTACCAACATACGAGTACTCCACCCTCCCCATATCTAACTGCATGTTCATATGACACACGTCACAGTATACGTGTAAAGTCACACATTGCCTACAACAAACACTACAGCAGCCTTGAGTTTAAAAAATTGGAAAATGAAAAAAAAAAACATAATCACATCTCTCATACAAACAAACAATCCGAACAACCAACCAACATACATTTATTCCTCCATTTCATTCCATGTGACGACATTGGTACAAAATACGCGCCCCAATTCTATCACATCCTTATGTTATATCCCCATCATCGTTGTGTCTAACACTAACCCTCCTAGTAAGGAATTCTGAAAAAAATCACTAAGTAAAAAAAACATTGCAAAACCTTCATTGGGGTCCTGATGCAGCAAAAGAACCAGAAAATAATCTCCATTTAGTAGAAATTGTGAAATTGTGGTTAGTGTAAAGTACTTTGTTGTAGATAAGCAGTGTAGGGAAGGGGAGAGAGAGAGGAAGAGCAATACAACGAATGGGAAATAAAGGTAGTTCAAAAACCACCGTACTACCTCCCTTTTACCATTCTTCTCATAGTTGAGGGATTTTCATATTTGTTGTATCTGCAGAAAATTCCTCCAGCTGCTGCTGCTCTTCTTTGTAGCATTGCAGATGAATGCGGGTATATTTGCTGCGTAAACTGTTGTGAATTGCAGTTTAGTAGCGGAAATTGCTTTTTTGTCGAACATATGTGTGTGTGTACAGAAAAATTAAACGAGATGAGTCTGTAAAAATGTACTAATACTAATGCCGTCACACAGTTATAACTAGTTGCCACCATGTACATATGTGTATAACTAGCGTATGCAGATTTTGTGTGAACTAGATTTTGTTTTCTGTTTAATGTTTTGTCGCCTTACCCCATTTTTTCTGTTCCAGTACTTTTTGGAGGTTTTCGTTAACTATTTTTTTGGGAGGGCATAAACACTTTGTTCCTGTGACCCCCTCTTCATGGCCCAAAATGATGCAAGTCATTGTAATTAGAGTTCTTAGAATTTGTACATATTTGCCATAGATGTGTATGTATGTTCTAATTATATTATTTATTAATGTATATGTGTGTATGTTATTAAATAAGTGCATTTGTTTTAAGTGTGCGGTTGCATAGAGGATGAAGTTTATATAAAATTAATTTAAATAATTTTTGAGAAAATGCATCTCATATAATTATAAAGTGTCCGTAATTAAGAAATTGTGTTGTTTTTTTTAAGGAATTTTATAAATAGAAGACATTTCAGTATGCCTTCTATAAACAAAAGACCAGCAGTATTCCTTCAAAAGGCTTTCTGTAGATAGTAGGCCTTCTATAGATAGAAGACATTAAGTATGTCTTCCATAAATATACATTCGGTTGTTGTCTTTAATTAGGGAAATTATAAAAAAAAGATTTTTTATATAGAAGTACTTAGGGTAGGCTTCTCTAGATACGTAAAAATGTTCTATTAATTCTGCGTTATATAGTCCAAGGACCTTCATGAAAATAATAACAATCGATATACTTCTATATGAGTAGATTCAAAGACCCGGACACCTGATCCTACGGTCACACTTACACAAAATTAGATGAGTCGGAAAAAGAAAGTGCAGTGAAAGCGAGTATGCCAATGAAACGATGGAATATTTCCTTTACCACTGCCCAGCTTTTGCAAACCTACAAAACAAATTCTTGTGTTAATGGAGAAGACTGAAGGACCTCATTAAGAACACTGAATTTTTAGAGATAAAAGGAGACCAATGTTAATATTTTCTAGATTCGAGAATATAAACAGGCGTGTTTTTCTTAAATATTTTTAAAGACTACCAACAGGCATAGATACTTAAGGGGACTCCCCATTCTCGGGGTCACTTTTTGATTTAATTCGAATCTACACTAATTCAAGAATGTCCCTACAAAATTTCAAGTGAAAATCTCAAGAACCCTTGAAGATATAGCCGATTTATTGTGTCAGTATCAAGTGACGGCTAAAGGGCTTCTCAAACTTTAAACGCGTTTTTCTCTTTTGCGAATGGCGGGCACGATAACTCAAAAACTAATAACCCAATCGATTCCAAATTTTTACACGTTTCTCTGTGAGTGTACTGCTATCGTATGAACTAGGATAAAGCGAATCGGAGAAGATCTTCCTTATTTTTTAACTTAGTTTGTGGTCAAAAATCGGCGATTTTCCAAAAATATTTTTTCAAAGGTTCGCCATTTTGTTAATTTTAGAGCGAAGTCAATAATCCTAGTTCATACGAGAGCCAGTCATGTACTCCTTCTAATAGCGTTGGAATTTTCGGATTCCGATGTTCCAGTGAGGAGTTATCATGCCCGCCATCAAAAATAAAAAAAAAATAAAAAAAAAATTTCTTTGATCACAAAAAACAACAACAAAATTTTTTGTAAATTATATTTCTTCCTTTTTAAATCTTCAAATATATATGTGCAAAGCCCATTTAAAATCTTAAAAATTAAAAATAGAGAATAGGGGGGTTCCCTTAACAAACCATTTCGAGAACCAAAATCAGGCGTGGATTAAAAAAAAAACGATCAAAAATGAGCGTGGATTTTTTAAGGATATTTTTTCAAGGACCAAAAACAGGCGTGGATTTTTAAAAATATTTTTTTTGTGGCCTATCAAGAGGCGTTGATTTTTAAAGAATACTTTTTCAATGACCAAAAACAGGCGTCGATTATTAAATATTATTTTTTTCAAGGACCAAAAACAGGCATGGATTATTAAAGAATATTTTTTTCAAGGACCAAAAACAGGCGTGGATTATTAAAAAATATTTTTTTCAAGGACTTAAAGAAAGAAGATTAAAGATTAAAGATTAAAGAATATTTTTTTCAAGGACCAAAAACAGGCGTGGATTTTTAAAGAATTTTTTTAAGGACCAAAAACAGGCGTGGGTTTTTACAGAATATTTTTTAAGGACCAAAAACAGGCGTGGGTTTTTACAGAATATTTTTTTCAAGGACCACAAACTGGCGTGGATTTGTAAAGAATAGATTTTCGAGGCCATCAAGAAGGCGTAGATTTGTAAAGAATAGATTTTCGAGGCCATCAAGAAGGCGTCGATTTGTAAAGAATAGATTTTCGATGCCATCAAGAAGGCGTCGATTTGTAAAGAATAGATTTTCGATGCCTTCAAGAAGGCGTAGATTTGTAAAGAATAGATTTTCGAGGCCATCAAGAAGGCGTAGATTTGTAAAGAATAGATTTTCGAGGCCATCAAGAAGGCGTAGATTTGTAAAGAATAGATTTTCGAGGCCATCAAAAGGCGTATTTAAAGTTGTAAAGAATAGATTTTCGAGGCCATCAAGAAGGCGTAGATTTGTAAAGAATAGATTTTCGAGGCCATCAAGAAGGCGTAGATTTGTAAAGAATAGATTTTCGAGGCCATCAAGAAGGCGTAGATTTGTAAAGAATAGATTTTCGAGGCCATCAAGAAGGCGTCGATTTGTAAAGAATAGATTTTCGAGGCCATCAAGAAGGCGTAGATTATTAAAGAATATTTTTTCCAAGGACCAAAAACAGGCGTGGATTATTAAAGAATATTTTTTCCAAGGACCAAAAACAGGCGTGGATTATTAAAGAATATTTTTTCCAAGGACCAAAAACAGGCGTGGATTATTAAAGAATATTTTTTCCAAGGACCAAAAACAGGCGTGGATTATTAAAGAATATTTTTTCCAAGGACCAAAAACAGGCTTGGATTATTAAAGAATAGATTTTCGAGGCCATCAAGAGGCGTGGATTTGTAAATAATAGATTTTCGAAGAATATTTTTTCAAGGACCAAAAACAGGCGTGGATTATTAAAGTATAGATTTTCGAGGCCATCAAGAAGGCGTCGATTTGTAAAGAATAGATTTTCGAGGCCATCAAGAAGGCGTAGATTTGTAAAGAATAGATTTTCGAGGCCATCAAGAAGGCGTAGATTTGTAAAGAATAGTTTTTCATGGGCCAAATAAGGCGTAGATTTGTAAAGAATAGTTTTTCGAGGCCATCAAGAAGGCGTAGATTTGTAAAGAATAGATTTTCGAGAGGTCCAAAAACGGACGAGAGTTTTAAATGACAAAAAACGGACGTGGTTTAAGCTGTTGTAGAAGATTTTTTCTTATAGGAAATAATTCCTATGTTACTGAAAAAAGAATTTTTTTGAATAGGAAAATATGCCTCAGTTACTGAGGAAGACTTTTTTCCTATAAGAAACAAATCCTTAGGACTTCACTAAGAACACCGAATTTCTAGAGGTATGGGGAGACCAATCTCAATATTTTCTTAACTTTTTTTTTATTTTCATGACCAGCATAAGGGTATGTCAAACTGATGTTACATCTCGTCTCAGATAATAATTATCGTCCTGATGGACAATTTTATATATGCTAGAAGCACATTTTCCAGCTGAATCAGAAACGTGTTAGTATAAAGTTCCATGTTAAATACTCCCTATATAAAGGCCAGCTCCATTTCGATATTTTTGAATGTCCTAGCTGATTTTCCCAACCTTAGTGTCTTTGGGTTTGTGTTTAGTTTGTTTGTTAAGAAATTTTCGAAAAAAAAACGCCAATAATGTTGGTCCCGAATCTGTTATGTATTTTAAATCCCAGATTTCCGTGATAAGGTCCTAAATATCTCAATGTCTATTTTGTTTAGATCCGTCTCGTCCCCCAAATAAATTTATATATTCATCATTCAATATTTACCAAACAACATGTGTTATAGTTCAACAACATGTCCTCCCTATTCATCGGCAAACCTCATCCTTTGTGCAGACATGACGAAATGACCCAACAATCACACAAATATCCTCATGCATATGCTTTTTCCCCCAGTACATAACAACATAGTCTGTCTATGATCGTTGTTAGTGTCCTTATTCATACATCACTAATAGATGGAGATGCCTTTTTTGCACTTAAAAAATGTATGAAGTAATCAAATTGCCATTAAATTGGTAGTTGGTCACATCAGTGTTTTTGCTGGTGTTATTGTTGGCGACCAATCATGGGGTACATGAGTATCTCTCAATGGATGTGAGTGTGTGTGAGTGTTTGTGTGTCCGTAACTGTATTTGTAGAATGTTTTTGCTATTAGCCTTTTATTTAAACATCTCTATTCAATTTGAGTTCAAACTCGTATTTCACCATTGGATTTTCATGTTTTCTGTGTGTCTGTCTGGTTTTTTCTCGTTTATGCCCCTCAAGCAAGTGCTTATAAATGCAGATCAATACACTCAACATTTTGAGTGGCAAATCAACATACAATCGGAAAAAAAACAGGCGGAAAGTATAAACGAACGACCCAGGCTTAGAGAAATACAAATGGCTTATGGTCGCAAAATGATTGGTATTGGCCTTTTGCTGGATTTATTTGTAGATGTCACTGCCTGCAGAGGCAACAATCAAATGATTGTTGTCACATGAACATTAAATCATCATCATCATAGATATTTTTGCAGTCCATCTTTTTCATATGTGTCCTGCATTTTTTACTTCACTGGAAGAGACAAGCAATTAAGGTGAATTTTGTTGAATATTTTTTTAAACCTGGAAATGAAATGGGAAAGTTTTTTTTGTGAAGGAAGTAAGTTTAGAAGGTAATAAAGAATCGATTGCAATTAGTTCTGACAATTTTTTTTTCAAGATAACCTTATGGCCAATTCGACCAATTGTTTCAAATTGGGCGATACCATTATAATTATAAACCAGTGAGCGGAGCAGTATAGTCGGACGGGGCCGACCATACGATACCCTACACAACTACCACGAACTCTAACTTTCTGAGGATGTTTATTCCGAGTCTGAGTAATATTTCATGATATTTGCCCCCTCTTGTCCGATTAGGGGTCAACAACACCTCTTCCTTACTTTTTTCGAATATTCAGTACAGTCCTTCTAATTACTTGTCCAGATTACCTTCACGGTGGGTTGTGTTGTGATTTTCGGATTATTCTCGACTCGAAAACACACAAAAAATTAAGTTTTCGGTCCATTTCATCCCAAAATGTTAATCTGATCATCATCGAAAATTGTAGGCGTTGTTCTTGACCATAACTGGAACTTCATGACAAATTTCAAAGCCATCAGCGCGATATTTCCCCCTCTAATGTGGTAATGGGTTACTAAATAATATCTGAATACGTAAGCACCTGTAAATATTTGAATGTAACTCCCACATCTGAGTAGATACATCACTATATTTGGTATCAATTTAAAGGCCAACCACTCCTCTTGGATATTCTATCAACTCCTCGGGTCTACATCTTCCAGGAGTAAATATATATGCCATAGAATACAAATTTTGTCATTTTTCACACAAAAGTCAGGGTCCATTTGACCCGCTAAATATTGACCGATCTTTATCAAAACATGCATGCTTATTCTCTGGCCCGATCCCCTTCTCCATGCAAAAATTCACAGTGTTTGGGCCATAATTGCGGCCTCTGGAGCGACCAGAAAAACCGACAAAAATAATGTTTTTGGTCCATTTCATCCCCTAAATATTAACCGATCTTTTCCAAAAACAATAGGGGTCTTCATTGGCCAGAACCCATCCTACATGCAAAATTTCGTGAAGATTGGTCCATAACTGTGGCCTGTATCGTGTTTACAAATTATAATGGACAGACGGACGGACGGACGGACGGACGGACACACATGTCTAGATCGATTCAGCTAGTCGAGATATGACGATCGGTATACTTAAAGGTATGTCTAGGACCAATATTTCGCGGCGTTACAAACATTTGGGGCTGCACAAAGCTATAATACCCTGACAACATAGTTGTGTAGGGTATAAAAAGTTCATATTTATGCTTTCATTTCAATATGAAAATTATTTTTCATTTAGTTTTATCGTTTTCTTTACATTTATTATTTTGTTAAGCTCCACTGATAATATGAAACAAATCACTAAACACGAAGATCATACCAATCGATTTTCTAAATAACCCGCTATTTATCACCCGCCACGATTTCCAAAAAACTCCTACTAAAGGGTCATACAAAAAAAAAAAAAAACTCAAACCAAAAAAAAAAACCAGTGAGCGGAGCAGTATAGTCGGACGGGGCTGACCATACGATACCCTACACAACTACCACGAACTCTAACTTTCTGAGGATGTTTATTCCGAGTCTGAGTAATATTTCCTGATATTTGCCCCCTCTTGTACAGCCCCCTCTTGTACAGTCCTTCTAATTACTTGTCCAGATTTCCTTCACGGTGGGTTGTGTTGTGATTTTCGGATTATACTCTACTCGAAAACACACAAAAAATTATGTTTTCGGTCCATTTCATCCCAAAATTTTAATCTGATCATCACCGAAAATTGTAGGCGTTGTTCTTGACCATAACTGGAACTTCATGAAAAATTTCAAAGCCATCAGCGCGATATTTCTCCCTCTAATGTGGTAATGGGTTACTAAATAATATCTGAATACGTAAGCACCTGTAAATATTTGACTGTAACTCCCACATCTGAGTAGATACATCACTACATTTGGTATCAATTTAAACGCCAACCACTCCTCTTGGATATGCTATCAACTCCTGGGGTCTACATCCTCCAGGAGTAAATATATATGCCATAGAATACAAATTTTGTCATTTTTCACACAAAAGTCAGGGTCCATTTGACCCGCTAAATATTGACCGATCTTTATCAAAACATGCATGCTTATTCTCTGGCCCGATCCCCTTCTCCATGCAAAAACTCGCGGTGTTTGGGCCATAATTGCGGCCTCTGGAGCGACCAGAAAAACCGACAAAAATTTAGTATTTGGTCCATTTCATCCCCTAAATATTAACTGATCTTTTCCAAAAACAATAGGGGTCTTCATTGGCCAGAACCCATCCTACATGTAAAATTTCGTGAAGATTGGTCCATAACTGTGGCCTGTATCGTGTTTACAAATTATAATGGACAGACGGACGGACGGACGGACGGACACACATGTCTAGATCGATTCAGCTAGTCGAGATATGACGATCGGTATACTTAAAGGTGGGTCTAGGACCAATATTTCGCGGCGTTACAAACATTTGGGGCTGCACAAAGCTATAATACCCTGACAACATAGTTGTGTAGGGTATAAAAAACACAACTCGAAAGTAAACATCAACAATGGACATTTTAAAACAAGATTCCATTCCCCCCTCCGTCTCTGCCTCACTCCCTCCCTCTCTCCGCTACACCTCTCCACCACTGTTATTTGAAATTTGGCATTAGGAGGATTGGCGTCGAAAACGAGCAATTGATTTAACTTACATTTATCACTCTAATGGTACGTAGAACAGACTATCAGGACACTTGTTCCGGAAGCGGAATAGAATAGAAACAGAGAAAAAAAGAACTGAACAGCAGCAACAACAACAACGACTGCAATAACACTACACGATTTGAAACGGAAGTGCTTTGTGTGAGAGAATGACTGACTGAATGAACGAACGAATGAGTTGAGAATGTATGTAGCAGTCAAGTGGCCAAGTAAGGTCCTTTTTGTAAATGAACGTCCTGTAGATAGGTATGAGTGTCTATGTGTTTGTATTTTTAGTCCAAATGGAACTTGGTCAATACTAACGAGCCAAAGTCCAAGCGGAAAAATTGAAACAAACCTAAAATAAATGCGAAACAAATCACAGCATTGCGGTCACACAATGTACAATATGTCCAACGTCCACATATCCGAGTACATGGTATGTCTCTGTGTTGATGTGTGCTGTAAATTCGCCTGCTGCCACAGACATACACATATGTTAACTGTCAGCAATTGCAAGAGGGGCAAAAAAAGAAAAAAACTACCGGGCTAGATTGGTTGTGGTTTAATTTTAAAGCAGTTTTTCATTACTTGTGTGAGGAGGTTGGTTTTGTTTTCGTTGTTGTTGCAAAAAGGGCATAGATGAACATTGATGTGCCCATTGCACAGGGGCTGTTCTTTTGTGGTCATTTATTGAAGTATAAAAGATAGTGCCACCATACAGCCATAGCTAGATAAAGGGTATTGTTTTTTTATTTTTTTACCCATCAATATGTCCTTCGGTATGGTTTTGAAATAAAAATGAATGCAATCCATTCCTGCTGCAGCATCATCATCATTGCTAACCATAAGTTTTGATTGAATTTTGCGGACAATTTCAAAAATTGTCATTTCTCTACATATAGAATTGTGTGTGTGTGTGTGAGAGAGAGTGTTTCTATTTCAAAGATTGAAGGTGGTGCAGTGCAATTGCACAAATGATTAGAAATATGAAATTTTTTGTAGTTCAAGGGAAAAACCATAGAAAATAAAATATGATTGAGAATTGAAATTAAAATATAGTTTTAGGTTTGAAATGGGGTGTGTAATAAAACGCAAAGCAAATTGTAGACCATTTCAAATTGTTATACAATTCTTATAGAAGTGTAGGCATATTATGAACATATTGCTTAATTAATATGAGTTCATGGGAAGTAATTCGAAATTGGAAATGATTTGTATAAGGCCAATAATTTCGGAAACATATTCTTTGCTGGACAGGTAAGGTAGGATGGCTAACATTCTTTATAAAAATGGGAAGCATTTTTGTGAAGAAGAATACGATAGAATGCAATTAAAATAAAAAAGGTTTAAAGAAATTATTGTATAGAATATCAAGGAAAAGGCGATACTTTCAAAAATAGATACCTGGTTTGACGGAAATAAAATAAATGAGATAAGTGAAAAAAACATAAAATTCTGACACTTTGGTAAATTTATGGCAATTTCAAACAACGTGTAAACCTGAAGAATTTTACACGTTGTTCGAAACTGCCCCAAGTCCTGTGTCCATTTTCTGCTCTCCGCTTAGAATCAATTTTCGTCGAAGAAGAAGGAATTTTTGCCGAATGAGAAAGTAATAGACGAAAGAGAAGCCTTTTTTGTAGAAAAAAAACACTAAAAAATAGTAACTAACGGAACGATAGGTCCAGATAGTTGGAATGTCCCAATTTAAAATTAAGTTTTCCGATGTAATTTAATTTTCCATTTCTATTTCTATTTCCGACAGTACCCGTTTTGCCATCCTCGTTATAAACGCACGATTTAGATCCCGCAGTAGCTCTAATTTAATTAGGGAGGAAGTCTTTACCACATTCTCCTCTATAGGGAAATACGAAGTCATGACAATGTTCTTCAAGATTTTGGATTTTTATACCATCAGCCTAATGGCTAATTAGGGTTGTATACCCTTTGATACGGTAAAAATGTGCCTCTTCGAAATATTGGCTGTAGACCCCATGTTTCTTTGGACCAAATCCGTTTCAGACAATTTGGAGTCGATATACGAATGTCCGTCCGTCTGTCTGGCCGGCTGGTGCACAAGAGATTAACAGATTGTATCCGATAATATTTCTTCTAAATTTAGTTCAAGTTAAAATATGGAAAATCGGTCCACTCCTTCGGTACCTCCCCCAAAAAATTGTCAAATTGTGCAAAAAATTAATTTTATAATACATGTAGACTATCCGATTTAAGGTGACCCCCCCATTCTCGGGGTCAAAATTTTTGTTGATATAATTCGAATCTACACCGATTAAAGAATGTCTCTACACAATTTCAAGCGAAATTCTCAAGAACTCCTGAAGATATAGCCGATTTATTGTGTCAGCATCAAGTGACGGCTGAAGGGCTTCTCAAACTTTAAACGCGTTTTTCTCTAAACATTTATTTGCGAATGGCGGGCACGATAACTCAAAAACTAATAATCCAATCGGTTCCAAATTTTGCAACGTTTCTCTGGGAGTGTATAGGTCTCGTATGAACTAGGATAAAGCCAATCGGTGAAGATCTTCTTTATTTTTTAACTTGGTTTTTGGTAAAAAATCGGCGATTTTCCAAAAATATTTTTTGAAAGGTCCACCATTTTGTTAATTTTGGAGCGAAGTCAATAATCATAGTTCATACGAGAGCCAGACATGTACTCTTTCTAACACCGTTGGAATTTTCGGATTCCGATGTTCCAGTGAGGAGTTATCATGCCCGCCATAAAAAATAAGGACTTTTCTTTAATTACAAAAAACAACAACAAAACAATAACAAACATTTTTTGTAAATTATTTTTCTTCTCTTTTAAATCTTCAAATATATATGTGCAGAGTTACAAACCTTAACAACAATTGGTATTGATTTACCCATTGAAAATCTTGAAAAATTAAAATCGAGAATGGGTGGGGTTCCCTTAAACCAAACTTTGTACCTTTACCAATCCTAGATCAAGTCCAGAGATGAGACCCATCCATCTGGTAGCTCCCCCAAATTTACAAATCAGATATTCATGGGCTGAGGGTACATATCTCACACTTTGTTGCATGTATATTTTTGATAGGTTAAGGTCCCTGTATCATCCGCTTAGGTATTTGAAGAACGACCATGCAATTTCCATGAACAAACAAACAAACTTCCAAAGTAGCAGTCGTATTGCTGCCCCATGTCTTCTATACCCTCTATGTTGGTGTATATCTTATACTTAAGTGGAATCCATAGAATGAAGCCACCATGTATTAATCAACAGATTTCGGAGGTCAATTGTTCGGTGCTTGTGTGGCATGTTACTCCACCTTGTTGAAAATAAACGTTGTAAAAATCAATACCATCCAAGTCCGACCATAAGTTTTCATTAATCATTGCAGATACAGTGACTTTGCTTGACCACAAACCGCTCCAAATAGTCACATGTTGAGTATGAAGAGGTTATGTGTTTTTTCCGAGCCCACATTTTTGAAGTAGTCCGTTGTAACAACCAGACCAGATACCTCAACAATAAGTCTTGTACTTTTCGAGCTCCATATGCTCCAGACAAGATTGCTTGTAAACGTAGTCATCCACCCACCTCAGCAGGATATATGATTTTTTTGGTGCAAATTATTTTGTTACTATTAAATAGTAATTAGCAATAATCTAGTCAATGACGAGTGCGTGTGGGCATTATAAGTTTGCTATATAAAAAACATCTAATAAATTAACACAATTTTGCATAATAAATAATAATTTCATTTATATAAATTTATTATTAATTACAATAACAAAAAATAATAACCCATGTTCATAGCATATATGGGCAATATTGCCAATTTTTTAACATAGCTGAAGCGGAGGTTCACCCCTTTATAACTCGGGAACTACTTAAATATATGAACAAAAGTGAATAGTTTTGGGTTAATTGATCTGTCGTTGCAAACTGTTCATGATATTGACCTCCAAACTTTATTTTGGTGGAAGCTGTGTCTACTTTAATGTAAAAAAATGTGTAAAAACAGGTTGAGGCGAACCAGTTTTTTTATGTTCTCTATCGATTTGTGACTAAGCCACTCATTGCACGGTCTTCGTGTCAAAATAAAACGGGAAGCCAACAAAATGGGGACTACGCCCCTTATGTATCATTTTTCAAAATTTTAACTGCATCTATCTTTAAATGATGCTGAAATTTTGAAGCTCGATTTTGAGTGTTTTTTAAATTTTACTTCTAGCTTTAATACGCAAACAGGAATTTATAAAAATCGATTATAAGATTATTGTAGTCGCGAATCTGCGTAATTTGATATGTATTTTGTGTATGTAGTATGCACAGCTTCAGAGTAATACTCATCCGAACGTGCGAATTTTGTGCGATCAAATTTCTAAAAAACCTATTTTTCGGGCCAAATTTTTAGATCTGTCAACTGAATGATATGGGTACCCGCGATCAATAAGGTTTTTTACGTTTCGGATGATATAAAATCTTCTTCGTGAAAATCCATCTACTAGAACGGCGGGAACTGGTCTTCCAAAAACACGAAATTTGGCAAAAAATGTTTTTGAAAATATCGCGGATTTATTTGCGTTTTCTGTGTATAATTTCCGCTTCAATAAATGACCCCATATGGATTTTGATCTTTTTCGAAAAGAGAACTTTAAAAACTTCAGCCGAAAGAGAGATGTACGCAATTTATCTCAAAAATAGATTTTGCTGGCACATCCATGGTTCTTAATGGACCACATTGAAATCGGTATAGATCGATGTATTTTTTTAGGGTGCACACTGAAATCGGATGCGCGTTAATGGCATATGGAGTTTTCGGGAATTATTCGCGTTTTACGATTTTTTGCGTACTTCAATGTAACGTGTGGCACATCTTAGCCGTCAATTGAAATTTCGGAAAATATATATGGATTGGAAGATAAACTTCAGTACTTCCTTGAAACCGCATGCGCATCAAATGATTTTGAAAATTACGCGATTTACACGCAATTTAAAATGTATATTTTATAATATTATTTTATTTTAAGATTTATTCCTATTTATAGAATTCTAAGATTTATCGGAAGGGTCTTGATATAATCCGCAAGGCGTATACTTATACACAAAAGGTGATTATTATAATATATCTCAATTTTTCGGCGAAATTCGGGTAAAAAAGCAGTATAATCCCAACATTTTTTTCAGAAATTTCTTGTATACAATTAAAAAAATAAATATTATGACATTATTTTTTCGAACCAAAACCAAATATTTTTCCTCAATATCTTGTTTTGTTGTCGCTGTGATTTAGAAACCGCTACACGGACTTGTGTGATTTTGATATCAATTGATTCATCATGGTGTTTAGATTATGTAGCTATTTTTTTAATTCATTTTTTAGGTGTGTGTATGTCATTAATATAATGAAAATATTGATGTAATCTGCTATATGTTTTTATTTTTCTCATATTTCGCGAATATGTGCAACTTTATCGTGATTATTATAATATATTCATATTCTTATTTTACGGAGGAAGATATATATCAACGTTTTTGGTCAATATAATAAACGGCGTAATTTTAAGATTTTTTTCTTATGCCCAAAATTAAAACCTCGAAAACTTTTGCGCGCATCAACCAAAAATTTGATCGCGAACGGTTTCGGAGTCAGAACATTTTTCTCTATATGTGTACCAAAAATCATTGATGTGCTACAAAAACAAAAAAGCTGATTTTTTGAAAATGGAATATTAAAAAATTGGCAATATTGCCCATATATATATCATCCATATATTTTATATACTTGCCATATAAATTAGTAATAATTAATATTTCTATGCTAATTACTCAAATAACTAATAGAGATGACAACGTGATTATAATTTATAATATGATAAAAGGGTTAGAAAATGAAAAATAATTTTGAAAATAAATGAAAAGTTAGTCGTAACTCAAGGCACTTCGGTGGCATTGTGGAGCAATGTGATTAGCAGCATTAGAAGAAATGGGCCATAGACATTAGTGGGATTTTCAGAGTATAGATGAATCTGAAACTACCCAAAGCTATCCCGTTAAAATTTCAAATACTCTTTAAAATTTAGCAAAGTTATGGTCCAAGCATTGGGTGGCATTGAGAATGCTTCTCAGAACTTTAAAGCCGTTTTATTCGAAACTATTTATTTGTGCATGCGTTTACTTAGAAATTACTAATCCAAACGATTTCAAATTCCCATACGTCCTTCTATATAAACAATATTTTTTATTTTACTAAATTATTATTTTATTAAATAAATTTTTAATAATTCCATACAAATTCCAGCGATATTTTTCGAAGCTTCTGATATCAAACAATCCCCCTTTTTATGATATCGCACAATTAATCAATCCCTCTGATTTTTATAATTTCGCATTTAATTACCCTAATCCTTGTCCCATTGCCCACAATAAAAGTAATTATGGCCGAAAAAAGGCGTATAACTTCGGTTTTTAATGTTTAACGTCACATTAAAAGCTCATCCTGTAGAAAATCACGATTTTCCCATTAGCTTCCCTTTGTTTTTTATTTTAATTTTTTTACAAACCATAAATCCTTTAAAAGCCATAATAAACTCCCGCTTATTGATAGATATAATGTTTATTTGTTTCCCCCAAACGGATTTTTTTATAACGGCCATGATAATGAAACCATAAAATTAACATTACACAATATTTTAAGAGGGGGAAAAACGAAATTTACAACAATTTATTGCTTTATTTTAGGCTAATACAAGCAAGTTATTTTCGAAAAAAAGAAAACACAAAAACTTCCACCAAATAACCCTTTTTGTTGAAGTTAAAAAGTTTATTTATTTTGGCACGTGCAATCAAACCAATTTGTTTGAAAAAATACAACAAAATCGTATCGTAACCAATAACATTTGAATCATGTATCGGAACAAATACACAAAAACTGGGCGTTATGTTGATTTCCCAATAGTCATTTTAAACGGAACATAGAAATTAAAAGGAAATATAACGAAATAACAATTTTGTTAAATAAATAAATGGGTATACAATTTTTGTAAATGTACATGAACTTTAAATGATGAGATTTTGGGAGCAGGGCTTAAATGGCTCAGAAGTCATGTTTATATGACATTATATGACATCAATATTCATGAAATTAACAATAAAATTCGTAAATGCTGTTTACAGTGGCTAATGGTCACTTGGGCATTATTGATGAATATGGAACGTTAATAACGAAATGAAAGGAAGGAAAATAAAAATATAAATCCCAGCAACTAAAACAAGGATTCACAATAAAATTATGGTGCCTGCACAATGACAATATTCTTCAAATATAATAGCTAATGTGCCGTATAATTGATTATAAATCATATGCTCCACAGATACCCAATGGGTATACAACTCTCGTATAATTGATATATAAATCATACGCACTGAAGAAATCATCTGTTATTTGTTACTGATTTATTTTTATACCCTCCACCATAGTATGGAGGGTATATTAGTTTTGTTTTTCCGTTTGTAACGCATCGAAATAATCATTTCCGACCCCATAAAGTATATATATTCTTGATCAGCGTAAAATTCTATGACGATCTAAGCATGCCCGTCTGTCTGTCTTTTGTAATCACTCTAGCGTCTAAACGAATTGAGGTAGAGCCCCAAAATTTTGCGTAGAGTCGTCTTTTGTCTGCAGGCAGGTCAAGTTCGAAGATGGGCTATATCGGTCCACGTTTAGGCATAGCTCCCATATAAGGGTACCTCCCAATTTTCGGTATTTCGAAGTTCTTGAGCGTGTCTTTCAACCGAAATCGCTGAAATTTAGTACTTCGAGTTCTTATTGGGTAGAAAATCTTCCCACTAAAAATTATAAATATAGGTCCATTTTTTCGGACAGCCCCCATATAAGGGTACCCCCAATTTTCAGTATTTTGAGGTTCTTGAGCGCGTTTTTCAACCGAATTCGCTGAAATTTTGTACATTGGGTTGTTATTGGGTACCAAATGTCCCCACAAAAAATTATAAATATAAGTCCACTTTTTCTGGTAGCCCCCATATAACCGTACTTCCGAATTTTCAGTTTTTGGGGGGTTTTGACCGGGGTTTTTCACCGAATTGGCTGTAATTTAGTACTCTGAGTTCTTATTGGGTATAAAATCTCTCCACAAAAATTTATAAATATAGGTCCATTTTTTCGGGTAGCCCTCATATAAGGGTACTCCCAATTTTCGGTATTTTGGGGTTCTTGAGCCCGTTTTTCAACCGAATTCGCTGAAATTTATTACTCCGAGTTCTTATTGGGTAGCAAATCTCTCCACATAAAATTATAAATATAGGTCAATTTTTTCGGGTTGCCCCCATATAAGGGTACCCTCCAATTTTCGGTATTTTGGGGTTCTTGAGCACGGTTTTCAACCGAATTCGCTGTAATTTGGTATTTTGTAGTCGTATATGGTAACAAATCTCCTTCCTAACAATTATTAATATTCACTCCCTTTTTGAGGTAGTCCCCTTATAACCCCCTTTTTTATTTTAAAATAGCTGATTTTTTCCGAGTGTTGGGGTTATCCCATATAGCTATATTCCACCATAGTAGGGGCGTTATTCGGTACACGAAATTTTCAGTTCATACCCCACATAGTATTGAATTCTAAAATGATTTAGCCATAATTTTTCTCTCGGAGGATATCGACATAAAAACTAAAACGTAAGGTTTGAGAATGAACAGTACCGGCGCGCATTTAGGACCAGGTCCTATATAAAACATCCTACCTATTTAATATTTAGCGTGATGGACGGTATTGGGATTTAAAACTAAAATATTAGCTTGGAACTTGAGTTACATCGGCCCTTAATTACACCTAACCCCTTATATAATGAAAACACCAAACACCTACACAATGTTGTCAATATTTGTCCCGCTTTATTATGCCTCATATATAATATTGCCCTTTAAATTGGAGTATTTTCAGGATTTTATACACATGTTTCACCGTACCATGCGTTAATAATATATGTCAACATTTTAGGGCTTTGACATTTTAGGAAAACTCCCATTGAAATTGCTGAATTTTCTATTTGGTTTACAACAATCGATTGGAAGAATTATCATTATATGTATGTTCCCTATGTTTTCATTTCAAAAAATTGTCAGTATTTCTATGGTGGAGGGTATCCAAAGTTCGGCCCGGCCGAACTTAACGCTTTTTTACTTGTTTATTCTTGTTTTTAATGTAAGATAAATATTTTAAGATGTTTTGCTATTAGAGGTCGGATATTTATAATTTTTTTTTTTCGAAAAACTATAAGCGTAGATTTGTTGCAGCTATTCTCCTAAGCATATTAGGCTAATAAGTGTAAATTTTTAAGGAATATTAAGTTGGGGAAAAAGAAATCCCTTATTTTTATATGAACTATAGGACTTTACTTAATATGCTTCGGAATATCTGCTTCGAGCCAAATATGCACCGTTTTGTGGTATGATTGCCTCTCTCATAGAAGTCCTTCTATCAATTTGCATTTTCAAAATCCTTCCTAGATACCAATTTTGTATTATTAAAAAATTCTGCCATAATAATCGCTTGGTGTTAAGTCTGCACTATATGACGGATGCATTAAAACTTCCCAACCAAGCTTCCGAAGTTTCTGGCTAGTCACTGTAGATGTGTGTGGCCTAGCGTTGTCCTGGTGGAACACGACACCTCTCCTGCTGGCCGTTTCTGGTCAATTGCTATCTACAAACGGCCAATTGCTCTCTTCAAACGGTCCAGTTATTCACCATGGAGTGGATTTTTTAAAAAATATTTTTTCAAGGATAATTACAAGGTGTGGATTCTTTAAATAATATCTTTTCAAGGATCATTACAATGCGAAGATTTTTTAAATAATATTTTTTCAAGGATCATTACAAGGCGTGGATTTTATAAGGATCATTACAAGGCGTTGATTTTTTATGCATCATTGCAAGCCGTGGATTTTTTAAGCATCATTACAAGGCTTGATTTTTAAGGTATATTTGTTCAGGGACTACACAAGTCTTGGATATTTTAAAGAATATTTTTTAGGGACTATACAAGCTGTGGATTTTTTAAAGAATATTTTTTCAGGGACCATTACAAGGCGTTGATTTTATAAAGAATATTTTTTCAAGGATCATTACAGGACGAGGATTGTTTAAAGAATATTTTTCAAGGGTCAATTCAAGACGAGGGTTGTTTAAATAATATTGTTTCAAGGATCATTACAAGACGAGGATAGTTTAAAGAATATTTCTTCAAAGGCCAAGAGACAAATAGGCTTTTTATGAAATATTTTTATGATCAAAGAAGCGTGGATTTTAGAGAAATATTTTGTAGGTATCAAAATAAGCGTTGGTTTTTAGAGAAATATTTTTAAGATTAAAGCAGCGTGGATTTTAGAGAAATATTCTTTAGGGATCAAAAGAAGCGTGGGTTTTTAGAGGAATGATCCTTGAATCAATAGAAGCGTGGATTTTCAAGTTGTATTTTTTAAAGAATATTTTTCTAAAGACCATCAGACAAATAAGCGTGGATTTTTATATCAAATTTCTTCCAGAGACCATCAGACCAATAAGCGTGGATTTTTATATCAAATTTCTTCCAGAGACCATCAGACCAATAAGCGTGAATTTAAAAATCAAATTTCCAAAGACCAACAAATTTTAAAGAATATTTTTCCGAAGACAATCAGTGCAATAAACGTGGATTTTTAAAGAATGTTTTTCCGAAGACCATCAGGCCAATAAACGTAGATTTTTAAATCAAATTTAAATTTTTATCAAATAGACCATCAGGCCAATAAGCGTGGATTTTTAAATCATATTTCAAAGGGCTTTCAGAGCTATAAGCATGGATTTTTAATGAATATATCCTCAGTACTATCAGATCAATAAACGCCAATTTTTAAAGAATATTTTCAAATTAATATCAGTTCAATGAACTTGAATTTTTAAATAATATTTTTTTCAAAGACAATACTCGTGCCAATAATTGTGGATTTTTGAACAATATTTTTTTTTAAATTCAATCAGTTTATTGAAATTATGCTTCCCAAATTAAACCAGGTGTGTAAGTAAACCCTGTAATTTGTAATAAAGGCCAACCTTGCCCCGCAACAAATTAAAATTTTTCACTGGAACACATTTTGTCGCAACACCACCTATAAACGTTTAGAACAAATCACACGCTAAGGAATTCCATGGAACTATTTGGCTTAATTATTTTTTTGTTTTTCTCTTTTTCAAGCTAGGGCGAAAAAACCCACTAATTAAAACAAATTAAATACGTTCAGTGATTGTTATTTTAGTTGTTGTTTTTTTTTTTTTTCTAAAAATACACACCCATTATGTCACTTCATTTTACGTCTTATCATCACAATAATCGTTGTTCATATTTAGAGTATTTCTGCTTTTGTTTTTGTTGTAAAACAATTTTCATATTTACGCTAGTCCTCGGTTGGTGTGTTACTATTTTGTTTCTATTTTTTTTATTTGCAGTAATTTTCTAAATTATAATAATTTGTTTAAAACCCTTTTCACAACGTTTCACATACACAAATTAAAGGGCTAAAGCCAAGAAATCCAAGAAAACCGCTTTGGATTTGCCTTTGACCAACATCAAAAAAATAATGCCGCCATATATTTTTGTTTCTTAACCCACTAGCCTATTCAAGATAAGGGTGGTTATTAGGCATAATAGCCTCTAGTAATCATTATAAATTTAAGCTATTATATATTTTGCACAACGTGTATGTTGGTGGTGTTGTTGTTGTTTTGCTCTGTTTACTGTGGCATACCTTTACTATAATTATAAGATGTTTTTTTTTCTCTTGTAAGCAAATATAATTTACTAACAACTAATCGCCTTTGCCGACTAATGGTAGTGGGTGTTTATCAGGTCATGGTACAGTGGGATTAATAAAATAAAAATAATAATTTAATACAAATTGAAAATAGGGGAATTTTTCAAAATCCAAAAAGATATATTTTCAAGGATCATTTATGATCCCATTTGGATGAAATTTGGCACAGGTGACTTAATTGGCCCAAGGACGAACCCTAAAATGGTGTACCAAAGTCCCTATATATCTTTCGATTTGGCATAGCGTAATGAATTAGGTCTAGAAAGATGTGTGTTAAGTTTCCTGAAAATCGGTCCAGATTTAGATATAGCTCCCGTATATATTTTCGTCCAATTTAATGTAAATGGTGTACCAGCGTCCCTATATATCTTTCGATTTGCATGAAACTTGACACAGCGTAATGAATAAGGTCTAGAATGATGTGTGGTAAGCTTCGGCAAAATCGGTTCACATTTAGATATAGGCCCCATATATATCTTCGTCCGATTTAAGGTAAATGGTTTACCGAAGTCCCTATATATCTTCCGATTTGCACGAAATTTGGCATAACGCACTTAATTAAGTCTAGAATGATGTATGTTAAGTTTCCTGAAAATCGGTCCAGATTTAGATATAGCTCCCATATATATCTTCGTCCGCTTTAAGGTAAATGGTATACCAAAGTCCCTATATATCTTTAGATTTGCACGAAATTTGGCATAGCGTACATAGCGTACAAGGCGTGGATTTTTAAAGAATATTAAGGACCAATACAAAGCATAGATTTGTTAAAGAATATTTTTTCAAGAACCTTTAAATGTATTGGATTTTTAAAAAAATATTTTTCAAGACCCTTTAACATTTTCCACTTTTTATGAATATTTTTTCAAGGACCTTAAAAATCTGAAAAATCGAATTAAAATAATTGTTTTAAGGATCAACACTTAATAAAGGTTTTTTTAACCACTGTCCTTTCCAAGATTTGATAAATGCATTAACCCTTCAAGAACCACAAAATCCCTATAAAGGAATTTTTCCCACAACGCCAACGAAATGTTTATATCTTTATATATTCACAAACGAACACATAAATATACTTCTAGCCATTTGTATTTATTTTCATTTTTAGTTCTCGACCATGCAACAGCGACAACAAATGTAGCAAAACAAAACAACAAAAATAAGAAATAACGATATCAACAACAATAAAAATACCTAAATCGCACTTAAACACGCAGGTTTTCATTTCTATTATAAAACCAAAAGAAACGAAAACAGAAACACTCAACTGAAATGAACACACACAACTCTAAGAAGAATATTTCGTTATTGTGGACAGGGTCTCTCTAAAGAGTTGTTGCATGTCTGTGTATTTGTGTATGCCGTTGGTCCTTTTGAAAAAGAATTTTCTCTCTCATAGAATATTACAAATATAACAATCCAAAACATAGCAGCAGCAAAAGCACTTACTAATGGCATTACGTGACCTGAGCGAACCTGAAACACCACCATAGGTTATACACTTGGTCACGGATGGTCGTTTGGTTGGTTAGAAAAGGCGGGGCGGAGGTAATGGGGTGTCTCTTTGTTTGTTTGTTTACAGAAGAAGGTGGTTTGTTGTGTTGGACATAAACATAAAACCCCTTTCATCTACTACCCATGGTATATGCCACTTCGCCGCTATTTTTATATGGTTATTTATATAATTTTATATTGTAAATTATACACAGACACAAACACACACTAACTCACTTAGTATTAAGTGAAAGTGCATATTAAATTTACATAAAAATTCTTCAATTTACATTTCTTCTAAGTGAGTAAATTCTTGTGTAAAATTTCCTTGGCCTAGCTGGCTATCAAACATGGTAGCGAAGTTCTGCTGAGACTCCTGATGGATCAAGGCAACCATAATGTAAGAATGTGAAAATAGCAAATGTAACAAAAATACATTCCCCAAAAAAAAAAAAAAAAAAAAAAAAACAAAAAAGAACATCACTAACGAAGGCAAACATAGCCAGACTATATATATTTTTTTTTTTCGTTTTTTCTTGAGGCTAAATTATGACAGACATGCAAATCTCTAATTTAAATGATGGTGAAAATGTTTTATTTTAATACGTGTTCCATTTTGATGTTTGATTATATAGTTGTATAATAAAATCTAATGGATTTTTAAGAGATGATGGTATAATAACGAAGTCGCGGTCTTGATCGGCAGTTAGTATCTGTGCGCTTATTTTGTGTGGTTACTTTCTTGTTGTTGTTCTTCTTCAAAATTATTGCTAAATAATGTTGCCGTCATTGTTTATGTTGTTGAATACAATTTTTATTTGTTTGCTTGTGGGTGCTTTTATGAAGTGTAAAAAGGGGTGTTGAGTGGTTCTGGTAATAACGTGAAAATAATAAATTCCTAACACCTTCAGTGTAATAAAATGATTTAGTTCTAAATACCGTTAACAGATTTTTATTACAATTAAACCCTTTCTGCTAAATGGGGAAGAAGTTCCTACGACCTTCATTTTTGGAGGAGCTATACAAGACGTGGATTTTCAAAAAAATATTTTTTGAAGGACCTACAACAAGGACTATACAAGGCGTGGATTTTTTAAAATATATATATTTGAAGGACCAACAACAAGGATTATACAAGGCGTGGATTTTTTATAAAATAGATTTTTGAAGGACCAACAACAAGGATTATACAAGGCGTGGATTTTTTATAAAATAGATTTTTGAAGGACCAAAAAACAAGGATTATTCAAGGCGTGAATTAAAAAAAAAAGATAGATTTTTGAAGGACCAACAATAAGGATTATTCAAGGCGTGAATTAAAAAAATAGATTTTTAAAGCACCAAAAAACAAGGATTATTCAAGGCGTGAATTAAAAAACATAGATTTTTGAAGGACCAAACAACAAGGATTATTCAAGGCGTGGATTTTATATAAATTTTTGAAGGACCAAAAAAATGCATGATTTTTCTAGAAAATAGATTTTTAAAAATATATTTTAAAGGCCCCTTCTAAGCGTGGATTTATTAAAAGATATGTTTTCAATGACCAGGCGTGGATTGTTTAAAGCTTTTTTGCAAGAGCTATCGAAAGTGTGGATTTTCTTTATATATAATAGTTTAGGGTTTATCAGAAACGTGGATTTTTTTCAGTATTTATATCCAACACAACTACGTTGTCAGGGTATTATAGCTTCGTGCAGCCCCAAGAGTTTGCAACGCCGCGAAATATTGGTCCTTGGCCCACCTTTAAGTATACCGATCGTCATATCTCGACCAGCTGAATCGATCTAAACATGTGTGTCCGTCCGTCCGTCGGTTCATTATAATTTGTAAACACGATACAGGCCACAGCTATGGACCAATCTTCACGAAATTTTGATGTAGGATGGATTCTACCCAATGAAGACCCCTATTGTTTTTTGAAAAGATCGGTTATTATTTACGGGATGAAATGGACCAAAAACTTTATTTTTTTTCTCATTTTCTGGTGGCTACAGGGGCCGCAATTATGGCCTAAATATCGCGAATTCCGTCCCTGTTTTGATAAAGATCGGTCAATATGTGCGAAAATTTACAAAATTTGTATTCTATGGCATATATATTTACGCCTGAAGCACATAGACCCGAGAAATTGATAGTATATCCAAGAGAAGTGGTTGATCTTTAAATTGATACAAATTGGCGTATGTACTCGGATGTGGGAGTGAAATTTAAATATTTACAGGTGCTTACGTATTAATGTATTACTTAGTAACGCATTACCGCAGTAGTGGGCGAAATTGTAGCTCTCATAGCTTTGAAAATTTCCTTGAGGATCCAGGTATGGTCAAGGAATACGCCTATAATTTTCAGTGGTGATCAGATTAAATTTTTGGGATAAAGCGGACCGAAAACTGTTTTTTTTGCGTCAATATATAGGCCACAAGTCGAAAATTACAACACAACCCACGGTGAAGGGAATCTGAACAAGTAATTAGAGAGGCTGTACTGAATATTGGGATATTCGGAAAATATGTCAGTGTAAGTAAGATGTGCTGTTGATCTCTAATCGGTCAAGAGGATGCAAATATCACGAATTATTGACCAGGCTCGAAATAAACATACGCAAAAGTTAGAGTTCCGTGGTAGTTGTGTAGGATATCATATGGTCGGCCCTGTCCGACTGTACTGCTTCTCTCACTGGTTTTTTTAGAATTTTAAAAACTTGTTGGTTAGATTTTATTTTTAAATATATTTTTGTATGTTAAGAATTGTTTGAAAAAAATATTTTTTCAATTATATTCCGAGTCAGAATAAAATTTTTTGTCGATTTAGCAATGTTCGTCTAAGTTTTGAAACCACGATATAGATCGTCATATTTAAGATAAATCGCACGGAGTTGTTTCTAATTTCGTATTTGGGGTTTTTAATTTTTACCAAGAATTAAATTTTCTGTAGATCTTTACGTATAGCCCCCAGTCCCTTTATAGGTATTTTGATTGTCCTAGACGAAGTGGCATTCCTGGGAGTTGTGGGTAAACAACTTCTTGACCGAACATTCCCTATATAAGACTCTGTAAAAATGGGTTGCCGCATCTTCGGTATTTTAAAGGTCTTAGCCTAATTTTTCAACCTGAGTGTTTGTAATGTGGAGTTTCAGAATTGATCTTTGCTTCTATCCGAACAATTTAGCCTGTTTACATGCTATAGTTGAAATTAGTATAATTATTCTATATAATGTTCATATCTTATTATGGAATTTCCGTTTGACCAAATTATTGCAAACTTTTTACTCTTCAATAAAACTTATTCAAAAAAATAATAATTTATCTTCCATCTTTTTTTCAGGTATGTAACAAATATTATCTTCTAAAACAATTTTGAATCTATTTCCTATGGTAAGAATTTAATATTTCATGCCTAACCTAATAAGAAATTAAAATATGTTATAAAATTTCATATACCTAATTATTCCTCTAAACAAATGTTTTATATTTTCCAACGCAAAAATGTTTGAAATTTAAAAACCAAATATTCAGTTTCATTCTATACCCCAAATCTATCAATTATATACTGATGTTTCCAAATATATAATAATATTGGATATATATTTGAATATGTACATATTTTAATGACCTACCAAACATGTTAGCAAATACATACAAAGTTCCATTAAAACATCGAAACTATTTTTATAATTACCACAACCTAAATAAATATATAAATAATTCATAACCACGCCGAAAAAATATTTTGATATTTCACTACCATAAATTCCAATTATTGAACTAAAATAATTTATTGAAAGCCATACATATATGAACGAATGTGATGGGTCA
>NW_026875316.1:0-10055 GCF_032173495.1 Musca vetustissima
ATCCTGAAATTGATACCAATTATATTGTCGTATGTAATCGGATGTGAGAGTTACACGTAAATATTTACAGGTGCTTACGTATTCAGATATTATTTAATAAACCAATACCACACTAGAGGGCGGAAATATAGCGCTGATCGCTTTGAAATGTTCCATGAGGTTCCAGTTATGGTCAAGTACAACGCCTATAATTTTCGGTGATGATCAGATAATTATATTATGATGAAGTGGACCGAAAACTTAATTTTTGTGTTTTTTCGAGGCGATCTATAGGCCACAATTGCAAGCCGAAGCGCACGGTGAACCCACGGAGAAGGGAATCTGGACAAGTAATTAGAAGAGCTGTACTGAATACTAGTAATATTTGTTGACCTCTAGTTGGTCCAGATGGTTCAAATATCGCGAAATATTGCCCATGCTCAGAATATAAATCCACAGAAAGTTAGTTTTTCGTGTAAGTTGTGTAGGGTATCATATGGTCCGCCCCGTCCGACTATACTGCTCCATTCACTGATTTAAAATATATTTTTTTCGGGGACTCTAAGAAGGCGTGGATTTTTTATACCCTTCACGACACTGTGGTACAGGGTATTATGCCTTTGTGCGTATGTTTGTAACAGGCAAAAGGAATCGAGAGAGACCCATGGTTCCTTTTGAGAATATGCATAGAATCACTTTTTAAGTCAATGTTAAATTGTAAACAAAGTACAGGTCGCATTTATGATCCGAATTTGGTGAAATTTGGCACAGCTCATTTGTTTGGCCCATGGACGAACCCTATTGAAATCGGTAAAAATCGGTTCAGATTTAGATATAGCTCCCATATATAGTTTCGTCCGATTTAAGGTAAATGGTGTACCAAAGTTCCTATATATCTTTCGATTTGCACGAAATTTGGCACAGCGTAATGAATAAGGTCTTGAATGATGTGTGCAAAGTTTCGTGAAAATCGGTTTAGATTTAGATATAGCTCCCATATATATCTTCGTCCGATTTAAGGTAAATGGTGTACCAAAGTCCCTACATATCTCTCGATTTGCACGAAATTTGACACAGAGTACTGAATTAGGTCCAGAATGATGTGTGCCAAGTTTCGAGAAAATCGGTTCTGATTTAGATATAGCTCCCATATATAGTTTCGTCCGATTTAAGATAAATGGTGCACCAAAGTCCCTATATAACATTTGATTTGCACGAAATTTGGGATAGAGTACTGAATTTGGTCCAGAATGATGTGCAAAGTTTCGTGAAAATCGGTTCAGATTTAGATATAGCGCCCATATATAGTTTTGTCCGATTTAAAGTAAATGGGGCACCAAAGTTCCTATATATCTTTCGATTTGCACGAAATTTGGCACAGCGTACTGAAATAAGTCTAGGATGATGTGTGTTAAGTTTTGTGAAAATCGGTTCAGATTTAGATATAGCTCCCATATATATCTTTGACCGATTTAAGGTAAATGATGTATCAAAGTCCCTATATATCATTCGATTTACACGAAATTTGGCATAGCGTACTGAATTAAGTCTGGAATGACGTGTAAAAAATTTCGTGAAAATCGTTTCAGATTTAGATGTAGCTCCCATATATATTTTCGTTCGATTTTATGTAATTGGTGCACCAAAGTCCCTATATATCTTTCGATTTGCATGAATTGTGGTATTGGGTACTGAATTAAGTCTAGAATGAGCCACATCATTCGTGAAAAGATCCATAGCTAGGCCGATTGACACAACGTACTGAAGTAATATAAATTACTCTCTGACAAGTTTCCCTGAAATCTGTTCAGATATAGATATATAACAAACACGCGACGTCTGTTAGGATACATATGTAGAATATTTACTACATTCCTTACTGGTTTAAAATATTTTTTTTCGAGGACTACAAAAAGGCGTAGATTTTTTAAAATATTTTTATCGAGAACCATAAGAAGACGTGGATTTGTAAATAATAGTATTTTCGACGACTATAAGAAGGCTGAAGTAAGCCAGGGTCAACCTAAGGACCCACAAACCTTAAGTAAAAACACGAGTGATTACAATTTCAATCTTTATTTTAATACTCTGGTGTTTACAATATGAATAATAGTTTGGATATGAGGTAAGCTTTTATGTGTTGATGATTGGAATCTTCAAATCCGGATAATGGTGGCTAGGTATGGAGGACGGATCGTTAATAGCCGGCTGGTTACAGTCGGCTTAGGGTACTCGGTTATGTGATGTCGGCTCGTAACTAATCGGCTGGTTGGTATTCGGGTCGGCTTGAAGGTGCACGGCTGGTTACAGTCGGCTTAAAGATACTCGGCTAGCTGATGTTGGCTTTTTGATGTCGGCTCGTTGAAGATCAGCTGGCTACAGTCGGCTCAAAGATACTCGGCTAGTTGCTGTCGGCTCGTTGAAGATCGGCTGGCTACAGTCGGCTCGAAGGTACTCGGCTAACTGAGGTCGGCTCGTTGAAGATCGGCTGGCTACAATCGGCTCAAAAATATTCGGCTAGTTGCTATCGGTACGTTGGAGATCAGCTGACTACCGCCGGCTCGTTGGTGATCGTCTGGTTCGGGTTTGTCAGGGTTCGGTTAGTAGTTAGTGGTTATTAGTGTGGAGCTAGCTATGAGCCGGGAGCTGGCTATGAGCGTGGAGCTGGCTATGAGCGTGAAGCTGGCTATGAGCGTGAAGCTTGCTATGAGCGTGGAGCTGGCTGTGGGCGAGGAGCTTGCAAAGAGCCAGGAGCTGGCAAAGAGCGAGGCCGAACCATTGTTAACATTTACCAGTGTCAGGGATGCAAAAGTTGGCACAATTGTACTAATTTTAGTACTATTTTGAAATCAAAAATACAATAGCACCCCAATGACATATTTAGCACTATTTCTAAATTTTATCAAATTATTCTCACTTAAAAATATTATAAGTGCTTAATCATACAATATGAAATAAATCGTCATCCCCCGCTGTCGTTACGAATGGATGAATTTACCATAGTTTAAACGTAGTGTCCTATACCGTTTCAAAATTCAGTATTCCCGATCAGATTGATAAATTCAGTAAAGATATTAATTATTATATTTGTAACAGTTCTATGAGAGAGAAATACTCAACAACTCGATGACTTTCACGTCAAGAAGTTATTGAAACAATTTTGGCGCAGTGCATATGTGCGAAAGGAATCGAGATAGACCCATTGTTCCTTTTGAGAATATGCATAGAATCACTTTTTGAGTCGATTAATGCATGTCTGTTCCATGTATTTTTGTGAGCAAAGTACAGGTCGCATTTATGATCCCATTTTGAATGAAATTTGGCACAGCCCATTTGTTTGGCCCAAGGACGAACTCTATTGAAATTTAAGAAAATAGGTTCAGATTTCGAAATAGCTCTCATATATAGTTTCGTCCGATTTTAGGCAAATTGGGCACCAAACACCCAAAGTTTGTCCGATTGAGACAAAATTAAGACAAAAGTTTCGTCCGATTTTAGGCAAATTGGGCACCAAACACCCAAAGTTTGTCCGATTGAGACAAAATTTTGCATAGCGTACTAGATTAAGTCCAGTTTTGTGGAAATCCGTTCAGATTTAGATATAGCTCCCATATATAGTTTTGTCCGACTTTAGGTAAATTGGGCATCAAACTCATAATTTTTGTCCGACTGAGACAAAATTTTGCACAGCGTACTGAGTAAGATCCATCTTGACGTACATGAAGTTTTGTGAAAATCGGTTCGATTTAGAAAGAGCTCCCATATATAGTTTCTTCCGACTTTTCGTAAATGGTGCACCGAAGAGCCTACGTCTGTTCCATATACACGAGATAAAATTGTGAACAGCGCTCTGTGCTGCGGCATACAAACCTGTATATGCCACGTTTGCTGAATTAGGTCCAGATTTACATATAGCTCCACATACATTATTTTGCTCGAAATCATACAAATAGTACACACAAAATCCGATTGACATACAATTTTCCATAGATTTCAGAATGGCTTGTTTCGAATATCTATGTAGATCACACATTTAGGGACTTTGGAGACCGATTTACTTTAAATCGGACGAATATATGGGAGCTATATCTAAATCTAGACCGATTTTCACGAAACTTAGCACACATCATTCTGGACCTAATTCAGTACTCTATGCCAAATTTCGTGCTAATCGAAAGCTATATACGGAGTTTGGTGACCCATTTACCTTAAATCGGACGAAAGTATATATGGGAGCTATATCTAAATCCCGACCGATTTTTCTCAATTTCAATAGGGTTCGTCCTTGGGCCAAATAAGTGACTTGTACCAAATTTCATCCAAATCGGATCATAAATGCGACCTGTACTTTGTTTACAATTTAACATTTACAGACGGACGGACGGACAGACGTACGGACGGATGGACATGCATAAATCGACTCAGAAAGTGATTTTTAGTTTTTGAGTTATCGTGCCCGCCATTCGTAAAACACTGCTTCGAGAAAAATGCGTTTAAAGTTTGAGAATCACTCTTGCCGTCACTTAATGCTGGCACAATAAATCGGCTACATCTTTAAGAGTTCTTGAGATTTTCACTTGGAATTTTGTAGCTTCATTCTAGAATTAGAGAAATTAAAACTGCAGTCTGAGGATATAAGAATGCATGTAGAAATTATTAAGTCTTTCAAACACGACAATTATTATTGTCTTCGCTGAAATAATAACAAAATAGCGGACCTTTGAGAAATTCGCCTATTTTTGACCACAATCTATGTTAAAAAACCAGTAAGGAAAGTAGTAAAGTCGGACGGGGCCGACTATATGATACGCTTCACCACTGTGGTGATATTCAACAGATAATTTCTACCAGACTTCGAATTTTTGAAGGACCAGTAAAATGAAATTGGATCCATAAACATGTTATTCTGCAACATATACTAAATTTTTCACTTGGTCAGATACAGGGTTGCTTCAAGCTAGATTATATTATATTCAATACGTTGTGCTAATTTTTTGTCAATCGGACGAAAATATATATGGGAGCTATATCTAAATCTGAACCGATTTACACAAAAGTTAACACACATCGTTCTGGACCTTAATCAGTACGCTGTGCCAAATTTTGTGCAAATCCAAACATATATAGGAACTTTGGAGACCCATTTACCTTAAATCGGACGAAAATATATATGAAGCTATATATAAATCTGACCCGATTTTCTCGAAACTTGGCACACATCATTCTTGACCTAACTCAGTACTTTATGCCAAAGTACGTGCAAATCGAATGATATATAAGGACTTTGGTGCCCCATTTACCTTAAATCGGACAAAGCTATATATGGGAGCTATATCTAAATCTGGACGAATTTTCACGAAACGTAGCGCACATCATTCCGTACCCAATTCAGTACCCTATGCCAAATTTCGTGCAAATCGAAATATATATAGGGACTTTGGAGACCGATTTACTTTAAATCGGACGAAAGTATATATGGGAGCTATATCTAAATCCGGACCGATTTTTCTCAATTTCAATAGGGTTCGTCCTTGGGCCAAATAAGTGACTTGTACCAAATTTCATCCAAATCGGATCATAAATGCGACCTGTACTTTGTTTACAATTTAACATTTACAGACGGACGGACGGACAGACGTACGGACAGACGGACGGACATGCATAAATCGACTCAGAAAGTGATTATATGCATATTCTCAAAAGGAACCATGTGTCTATCTCGTTTCCTTTTGCCTGTTACAAACATATGCACAAAGACATAATACCCTGTACCACAGTGTGGTGAAGGGTATAATAAAGAAAATATGTACTAGGCTTTATGTACTAGGCTTTATCCTAGTACATACGTGAGCTATACACTCCCAGAGAAATGTGTCAAAATTTGGAACCGATTGGATTTTTAGTTTTTGAGTTATCGTGCCCGCCATTCGTAAAACACTGCTTCGAGAAAAATGCGTTTAAAGTTTGAGAATCACTCTTGCCGTCACTTAATGCTGGCACAATAAATCGGCTACATCTTTAAGAGTTCTTGAGATTTTCACTTGGAATTTTGTAGCTTCATTCTAGAATTAGAGTAGATTCGAATTAAATCAAAAAACTAGAATGGGGGGTCTCCCCTTAATTGATCATTTTATTTCAATCTAAAACCGAATAGACTTGTGTTCCTAAAAACAATGTTTATATATAAGACTTATAAGTACGTAGAACAAATGAATTAGTATGTACCTTTTTATTACTTTTTAAGTGTTCATCTTATCTATGTGTACATAAAGATGAATTCTTTATGTATGTTTTTATTAATTGTTAATAACAATAAAAATTTTATTAAAAAAATATAAAAAGTACAGTCGGACTGAAAAAGTACACTTTTATTGAAAGCCAATACAATTTGAATAATTTCATTTCGCATCCCTGACCAGTGTACTAGATTGCGGAAAAGCCACACATCTTCGTCACTCGTAGTCCGTTAACCTCCGAGGTCGACCACTTCGGCATGGAAAAGTGGAACATATATTCGTATGGTACTATGAAGGGAATGAGAATTATTGTGTATTTCAAGAAAATTGTCTGTCGATTAATGAACTGAATTTGAAGAGCACAGGTAATGATACTTGGGTTTAGAGTGAAACGTTATTAGGTGGGTTGACATTGAGGTGGGTTGACATTAACATGGGGCGTGCATAATGTATGAAACGGTCACATTACAGAAGGCGTGATTTTTTTGAAGAATATTTTTGAGACCCAAAAAGTTGTTGATTTTTAAAGAATATTGTTTCAAGGCCTAAAAGAAGGCCTTGATTTTTTGAAGAATATTTTGTTCAAGACCATTAATAGACCATTGGATTTCTTAGAGAATACGCTTGGATTTTTAAAAATATATTTTTTATATTTGTTTTTAATGGAATCACCCATATATATTTATTATATTCACGTCATCTCATGACCATTAACATTCATAAAATTACCAAAAACAACATGCAAAAAAATCCCACATATACAAATATAAATATAGTTTACATTTGTATGCAATCTACAATTTACAAGAACCCATAAAAGTTAAAAAATATGCAAAAATATAAGTTGATGGAAATAAGTGTACCTCAAGTATGTAAATACGCAACATAAATATATTATGCACAAACAACGTACACACACGCACACACTCACCCATAAATTATTTCGAAAATAAAAATTGTTAAATGGAAAAATTTTTACTAAGTTGTTCTATGTTAGAAAAACATACATGTATGTATGCAAAATAGTTTTTTTCCTCAATAAATAAATAAATAGAGGGATTACCTCTTCATGTGAATGTTTGAATGTTTGCTACTTTAATATTTAATAATACATTTTGGGAGAATTTTGTTGTAAATTTCCTAATAACAGAAGATCTGAAATGATTGCTTGTCATAAAGTGGATTACGGAATAGGGTTGCCGATTATGGGATTTAAATGGCAAATTTACTATGTTAACACGTAAATTAAGACTGTCAAAACTAATCCTATAATATATTAAATTAAAGTCAACTTGGTTAAAAGAACGAAAATGGACGAGAGCCTTATATGCACCATCACAAAAGATGGAATGATTTGAAAAGAATCCGACCTTCGTTTTTTATTCACCACAATTCCCTTCACTGGAAGTTGGAAGTACAATTGTTCGTTACGTCCTTAATACCATACAGCTCCACATTAAGAAATTTGACAACATGAAATAGTTCGAAGAGGCTAAATCTGGAAAATACCTTGTTAGATATTCGTAGTTTAATTTAACTCGGCACCTACACTTCTGACTGGTTTTTAATATTGATCGGCCTTGAAAAATGTTCTATAAAAACACTCTTAATATGGGCCTGAAAAATATTACTAACAAATTTTCGGAATGCCTGATATTTCTTTCATTTTCGACTTAATTTCTTCGGCGCTCTTTTCAACTTTAATGACTGATTTAGCTGTGTGAATATTTGGAAACACGTCATTAAATCAAGGTTTAGTTTTGAAATTTTGCTTATACATTGATACTACTCCTAGGATATTGAAAACGGGATATATCGGTCCTCGTTTTGGTATAGTACTCTTTGAGGATTTTGGGCACGTTCTAAACCGAATTGGCTGTAATTTTTGTAAACTGGATTCTTATTGGGTAACAAATCTTCATATTAAAATTTGTCGATATTGGTAAAATTTAAGACTCCAAATAACAATAGCTACCAAAATGTCGGTATTTTTGGGGAGCTGTGGGCATGAGTCTCAACCTAATTGCCACTAATTCAATATTTAGGGTTCTCATTCTTGTGAAATGTTGCTAACTAAAATTATCAATAACTGTACCACCATATTTCCAGTACTTTTAAGACAGGCATAACCGAGTGAAGTGGTTTATTTTGCCATTACTGGTCATTGGAGTGCGAACAATTTTTGCAGAACAATTTATATTTATATCGCGTTTTAACATAGCTCCCATTTAACTAGCTTGCATATACTGTCCCAATTGTCGGGGAGATTTTAGGTTTTCCAACGGCCATCTTCCTACCCCCCTTCTTGGTCACTACCGATACATACTATATCTAAGGCTGAACTGGTTTAGCATCTAAGGTATAATGCAGCTGGTGACTGTTCCTACGTCGATCTAATCCTCTTCATTGCCATACGCTTTGAGGATGATCTGATCTTAGTCGGTACAGCTTTCGCTTGATTTCCAATGTTGACTTTAGTCCCGTATCCTCTACCATCACCTTCCTCATGATCTGTCTACTTTTTTTATACAACCATAAGGAGCTTATTGCTCCATCCAAAAGAATTTCTTCTTGCTGATGAAGTTCGGGATCCTTATCCAATTCTTCTTTCGGATGGCACATTAGGGTGCTGGATCCAAAAGTGAAAATTTCAGAGTGTCTTTGGAACACTCACTTGCGATCCCTTTCGCGGTAAGGTTTATTGGCTGATATACGTTCTTGGCTAAGGTGGAAACTTTCACAATAATCAATAAGGTATACTTTGTCATTTATATAATTTTATAGCGAAATGATGACGTCACCTCACGCCCCACCCGTTAACGTCGTAATTTGTGATGTTCGAGAAACTCATCTTGATGTGAACGAAGAGTCCATGTCCGAGTAAATAAATTGATTTCTAGTGCGTGTGTCGTTGAAGAATGTGTGTGGAAGACCGCCACACCATCAATAGAACCATTTTCTTTAGTTATTTGGTCGATCATAGGTGTTGGTGGGAGGGGAGGATATATGGTCGACATGCCTTAACATCCTTGCCATGGCAAGTACTTCGTTACTAAACCGAACTGTTAGAGGCTGAGGTCGCATTGGTTTATGTGGTTTATGTGTGGATTGGCCACAAAAGATACCCAATAAATGTATTGGGCATCCCACTTGCATAATTTGTCTACTATTACAAGGCACTAATTTAACGGCATAAGTTGCTTTTTACTGGACCCAATTCAGTATGTGTGATCAGTGACGTAGCAAGAAATGCATTTTTTTCACCAAAAATTTAAGTTTGCAACAGCGAATTTTTTCATTTTGTTCTAGGCCTATTCATTCCAGGCCCACTAACTGTATTCTATCTGTATTTCGAGCCTGGCCAAGATTTCGCTATATTTGTGGTAATAATAACATTAAACCAATATATACAAGGTCCTCTTCTATGCGTACACACCAAAATGATGGTACGAATCGATCACACGTATTCTAAGGAGGTTTCCTTGGATGAAGATCGGAACCCGTCTAAAACTCCTGTCTTTCTATGGGTCAGTCACCCGGTTGTAATGCAACTCTATACCGAGCCGAGGCTCTACCTGTGATTTGGGTAATAACGAGGCTAGCTCCACAGACCTAGAGACCCTAACACCAGTGTTACCACAACCCTCAGTCAGTTTCATAGCCAAAGCTTTTACCAATAGAACCCCAAACAGTTCGAAACTGGTCACCATTACAACTCACACATCCGAGTACATACGTCTCTTGGGCCACTCAAAAATAATTACCCTGATTTTAGTGCCTTTGTTATACGTATCAATTGTGACCGCAATATAAATCTATCTCTTTACTAAATTTGCTATC
>NW_026875317.1:0-103328 GCF_032173495.1 Musca vetustissima
ATTTGCACGAAATGTGGTACAGCCTAATCATTTAGGTCTAGAATGTCCTGATTTAGATATAGCTCTCATATATAGTTTCGTCCGATTTCATGTAAATGGTGCCCCAAAGTCCCTATATATCTTTCGATTAGCACGAAATTTGGTGCAGCCTAATCATTTAGGTCTAGAACGATGTCTGCCAAGTTTCGTGAAAATCAGTCCAGATTTAGATATAGCTCCCATATATAGTTTCGTCTGATTTCATGTAAATGGTGCCCCAAGTCCCTATATATCCTTCGATTTGCACGAAATTTGGCATAACGTACTGAATTGAGTCTAGAATGATGTCTACCAAGTTTCGTGAAAATAGGTCAAGATTTAGATATAGCTCCGATGTATAGTTTCGTCGGATTTCATGTAAATGGTGCACCAAAGTCCCTATATATCATTCGATTTACACGAAATTTGGCGTAACGTACTGAATTGAGCCTAGAGTGATATCTGCCAAGTTTCGAGAAAATCGGTCCAGATTTCTATATAGCTCCCACATATAATTTCGTCCGATTTCATGTAAATGGTGCACCAAAGTCGCTATGTATCTTTCGATTTGCACGAAATTTGGCATAACGTATTGAATTGAGCCAAGAGTGATGTCTGCCTTGTTTCCTGAAAATCGGTCCAGATTTAGATATAGCTCCCTTTTATTATAGATTGATTTTAAGTAATTGACGCAGCAAGGAACCAATAGGAACAAAACGTTCTGAAATTAGTATAACCTAACCAGTGACAAGTTGGTTTGAAATCGCTTAATATTTTCGCCCGATTTAAAGTAAATTGGGCATCATACTCCTCATGTTAGTCAGATTGACATCAAATTTTGCACAACGTACAAAATTGAGCATGGAATTACGTAGTTGTGTTTTCCAGAAGTACAGACATAGCCCAACGGATGACCTTTTTATATTTGTTTGAAGTCGATTTACATACTTTATGGATAGATCTAGGTAGATTCACATATAGATAAATATCACATATTTTATTTCATCCAATTTCATGTTAATAGTCCTATTTAATATACCCATAGTGGTGAAGGATATCATATAGTCGGCCCCGTCCGACTTTACTACTTTCCTTACTGGTTTTTTTCTTTGATTTTAAAAAAAAAAAAAAAATGGTCCGTCGAATATGGGCAACCCTGTAACTGAATTCGCTGAAATTTTTTACATTGGGTTTTTATTGGGTACTAAATTACTCCACTGAAAATTATAAATATAGGTCCTTTTTATACCCTTCACCTTCTGGTAGCCCTCATATAACGGTACCTCCTAATTTTCAGTATTTTGGGGATTTTGGTAGTATTTTCCAGCCGAATCAGCTGTAATGTAGTATTTTGAGTTCTTAATAGGTACTAAATCTCTCCACAAAAAATTATGAATATAGGGTACCCCCAATTTTCGGTACTTTGGGGCTATTGAGCGGGTTTTTCAAGCTAATTTGCTGCAATTTGATATTTTGTAGTCGTATTTGTTACCATATATTTGTTACCATATCTCCCTACCAAAAATTAATATTCGCCCCCTTTTTGGGGTAGTCCCTATATAACCCCCTTTTTTAAATAATCATTAAAATAGATATCTGATTTGTTCCGCGTTTTGAGTTTGGTTCTTTCATTTGGTTGTAATCATTTCAACTGCGGAGGATAGCGAGATAAAAAATTAGAACGTAAGGTTCGATAATGGACCATAGCCGCATTTAGACCTAGCCCCTGTTTGGAGGTTCCAGAAGGTGTGGACCGATATTCCCCATCTTCGAATTTGAACTAAGTTTGGAAGAAATAATAAGATGGACAAAGTTTAGATGAAATGGGGTCTAGAACCAATATTTTGATGAGGCACATTTTCACATTTTTAGAAATGTCGGTACAGTTCCACTTTTTGGTATGTTCCCTATAGTTTCTTTTCTAGTACCTATAAGTATATCTATGGTGGAGGGTATCAAAATTTCGGCTCGGCCGAACTTACCGCTTTTTCACTTGTATTTGAATTTTCATTGGGCGGAAATCTTCATTCGAAGAATCATTAATATTGGGTCATTTTTCGGGGTAGCCCTCCTTTCGGCATTTTGAGGATGCCGGCAATTTTCTTATGCCGAATTTACTATAATTTGATTGATGTGGAAACTACCATATAACTGTACCTCCCCATTTTTTATACCCTTCACCACACTGTGGTACAGCGTATTATGTCTTTGTGCACATGTTTGTAACAGGCAAAAATAATCGAGATAGACCCATGGTTCCTTTTGAGAATATGCATAGAATCACTTTCTGAGTCGATTTATGCATGTCCGTCCGTCTGCCCATGTTAAATTGTAAACAAAGTACAGGTCGCATTTATGATCCGAATTGGATGCAATTTGGCACAGCTCATTTGTTTGGCCCACGGAACCCTATTGAAATTGGGAAAAATCGGTCCAGATTTAGATATAGCTCCCATATATATTTTCGTCCGATTTAAGGTAAATGAGGTATCAAAGTCCCTAAATATCTTTCGATTTGCACGAAATTTGGTACAGCGTACTGAAGTAGGTCTAGAATGATGTGTGCCAAGTTTCGTGAAAATCGGTCCAGATTTAGATATAGCTCCCATATATAGTTTCGCCCGATTTTAGGTAAATGGTGCACCAAAGTCCCTGAAAATCATTTGATTTACACGAATTTTGGCATAGCGTATTGAATGAAGTCTAGAATGGTGTGTGCAAAGTTTCGAGAAAATCGGTCATGATTTGAGATATAGCTCATATATATAGTTTCGTCCGATTTTAGGTAAAGAATCCACTAAAGTCCCTGGAAATCTTTTGATTTGTACGAAATTTGCCATAGCGTACTGAATTAAGTCTAGAATGATGTGTGCAAAGTTTCGTAAAAATCGGCTCAGATTTAGATATAGCTCCCATATATAGTCTCGTCCGATTTTAGGTAAATAGTCTACCAAAATCCCTGGAAATCTTTTGATTTGTATGAAATTTGGCATAGCGTACTCAATTAAGTCTAGAATGATGTGTGCTGAGTTTCGTGAAAATCGGTTCAGATTTACATATAGCTCCCATATATAGTTTCGTCAGATTTTAGGTAAATAGTCCACTAAAGTCCCTGGAAATATTTTGATTTGCACGAATTTCGGCATAGCAAGCTGAATTAAGTCTAGAATGGTGTTGCTAAGCTTCGTGAAAAGGTCCATAGCTAGACCAATTGACACAACGTACTGAAGTAATATACATAAGTCTCTGGCAAGTTTCCCTGAAATCGGTTCAGATATAGATATATAACAAAAACCCGACGTCTGTTAGGATTCATCCGTTGAATATACCCAAAAGTGGTGAAGGGTATCATATAGTCGGCCCAGTCCGACTTTACTACTTTCCTTACTGGTTTGGTATTTTAAAAGTTATAACCACATTTTCCCTACAAAGTAACTGTTATTTCAGATTGTGGGTTTTTGAAGGCTGGCATATATGCAGATAATTATCAACCTAAGTCATATTTCGCTCATAGCCTTCACATAAAAGTACCAGCATTTTTAAGGTTTTAGCACCCCATATAAACCCCCCTTTAATTTGCTTCACTTTTTCCCATCGAAGTGGTTTGCCAAAAAATGTTTATCGATGTAGGTCCATCAATTGACATAACCTCACACAAAGTATGACGTAACCCACTTTCGATGCTCTAAAGTGGTTATAATTTGGCATTCTTGATTACCGGTGACTAAAAAAACATTTTCCGGAATGTTTCCAATTTAGGTTCATGACTTTTACATTGCTCTCATACAACTGCCCCGCTTTATTTGGTTTTTCAGTTTGCCAAATAAACAATCTACTAGCAGACAATAAATACCACAGTCACCTTATGAAGTATCCGACCTTTTTTCCAGAAAATTTTAATACACATCACGTGGCGCAGGGTATAAAATTTTTGACCGGGCCGGTCTATTTTACACAGTTTTACCGTAAAATTTAAATTTTATTCCTATTATTTTCTCCTTATAATATCGTTATTATTAAAAAACAACATGAATAACAAACAACGAAAGAACAACCACAACAAAACAACAACATTGACATGAACCTCGCTCTAATAAAAATAATTGGCTTTCGTGTACTAAACATGTTTTATCTTTCATGTTTACCTTAAAAAACGTGTTCCCTTATTACACAGCATTTTCTTTTTCTGGCTCAATTTTTAATGTCATTCAATTATGTTGACATTAAAGAATAAAGTAGTTGATTGGTATGGGAAACGACAACTTTTTGGTTACTGTTTAACAAAAAATGTGTTCCTCGTTTTTGTTTCTGTTTGCTGTTATAATTATAATGTCAATAACATCTATAAGAAGTATTACAAACTAAAAACATTTAACGGTGGTTTTTAATTGATAGAATATTACATATTAGACGGATGTGTTTAAAAAGGAAGTATACGTTTTCGTTAAATATGATTAAATGTTTGGGCCCAGAACCGTGTTTGGGTAGAGTAATAAGTAGATTTTGTGATTGGTTTTAAACAGTCCAAGATTTCTGTATTAGATAAATATGAATATTGAATTTAATTATGCTTTTCATCATAGCCATCTTTGCTGCCTCTGTCCTATTGAGGTATTTTTGGGTGGTTTAAGTCATTTGTCCTTCAGTAGATTTCTTAGTCCCTTATTTGTTCTCCTCCCTGTGAAATATTATTTCACTAGCAACGTCTTGTTTTGTAGACCAAATACTTTGATCTGTTCTAATAATCCTTTATTTTAAAATTGGAAACATATGATTGCTAGAATAACGTAATGCAATTTGAATTTGACATTTAACACAAAAACTCTCTTGGCTGATTGGTCCTTCAAACACAATAACTCTCTTTGCAGATTGGTCCTTCAAACGCATGGAAATGTTCCGCTTGGTGGCTACTTAAACAAGAAACCAGTAAGGAAAGTAGTAAAGCTGGACGGGGCCGACAGATGCATCCCAAAAGACGACGCATGTTTGAAAGAACATTAACATAAATTTGGAGGAACTAATACATTTGATATTTATCCAAATGTGAATCGACTTATATCAATCCATATAATAATCATTCTGTAACCTATACAAAATTTTTCATTTGTATATATATATAATTAGTAAGGAAAGTTCAAAAGTCAGACGGGGCCGACTATATGATGCCCTTCACCACTACACATACATACAATATCCGCTAATATATACAATATCCTGTAGATAGAACATAAATATCATCTTTAGAGGTCATTGGAAATGGAATCGGACGAAATTAAATGTGCGATTTACATAGATATTTTAACCTATTACAAAACCCCATAGACTTGCTTTCTTTGGTGTACCATTTCTATAAAATCGAGCAAAATTATGTATGTATGTTAATCGGAACCTAATTGAGCAACGGTGGTATATTAGGTATGCTGCAGCACAATGCGCCGTCCAAAATTTTATCTCGTGTATATGGAACAGACGCAGGCTCCTAGGTAAATGTAAAATCAGACGGAAATATATATGGGAAATATATCTATACCTAAACCGATTTTCACGAAACTTAACACGCATCCATCTAGACTCCATTCAGTACGATGTGCCAATTTTCGGAGGATATATAGGGACTTTACATTAATTCGGTTGAAAATACATATGGGATACATCTAAATCTGAACCGATTTTTCCCATTGTGGACATACATAAATCGGCTCAGAAAGTGATTCTATGCATATTCTCAAAAGGAATCACGTGTCTATCTCCTTTCCTTTTGCCTATCTCCTTTCCTTTGTTACAAACATATGCACAAAGCCATAATACCCTGTACCATAGTGTGGCGAAGGGTATAAAAATTGATTGCATATGGGGCTTAGAAAATCCAAGATCAATTGTAGAGAAGCCTTCCAATTCTCAACGTGTGACAGTTCGGGGGGGTTTGTGCTATGACGGAATTATTAGACCGTACTTTGGATCGCAGAGTCAAGGGATGATTACGGAATTTTTATGCTCAAAGTTGGATGGTATTGGTACGAGCCACATAAGAATCGTGAAAAGTTTCCGAGCCATGTTGTCATTGGAAGAGGTGATCCGACTTTTTATACCCTTCACCACACTGTGGTACAGGGTATTATGTCTTTGTGCATATATATATATATATATATATATATTTGTCAGATTTAAGGTAAATGGTGTACCAAAGTCCCTATATATCTTTCGATTTACACGAAATTTGGTATAACCTACTGAATTGGGTCTAGAATGATGTGTGCTAAGTTTCGTGAAAATCGGTTCAGATTTAGATATATCTCCCAAATATAGTTTCGGCCTATTTTAGGTAAATTGTGTACCAAAGTCTCTGAAAATCATTTGATTTGCACGAGTTTTGGCATAGCGTATTGAATTAAGTCTAGAATGACGTGTGTTAAGTTTCCTGAAAATCGGTTCAGATTTAGATATAGCTCCCATATATAGTTTCGCCCGATTTTAGGTAAATTGTGCACCAAAGTCCCTGCAAATCATATTGTACATATTGTTAATATAAATTAATCTCTGGCATGTTAACTTAAAATCGGTTCAGATATCTACATCTGATATCCATATATAATTTCGACTTATTTATGTTAATTGTACACCAAATAGACAATGGGTGTCTGATTGAGATTTATATCTTTCGATTTACACGAAATTTGGTATAACCTACTGAATTGGGTCTAGAATGATGTGTGCTAAGTTTCGTGAAAATCGGTTCAGATTTAGATATATCTCCCAAATATAGTTTCGGCCTATTTTAGGTAAATTGTGTACCAAAGTCTCTGAAAATCATTTGATTTGCACGAGTTTTGGCATAGCGTATTGAATTAAGTCTAGAATGACGTGTGTTAAGTTTCCTGAAAATCGGTTCAGATTTAGATATAGCTCCCATATATAGTTTCGCCCGATTTTAGGTAAATTGTGCACCAAAGTCCCTGCAAATCATATTGTACATATTGTTAATATAAATTAATCTCTGGCATGTTAACTTAAAATCGGTTCAGATATCTACATCTGATATCCATATATAATTTCGACTTATTTATGTTAATTGTACACCAAATAGACAATGGGTGTCTGATTGAGATTAAATTTTGAACAATGCAGCGACGTCTATTCGGACACATATGTAGAATATACCCAAATGGTGAAGGGTATCATATAGTCGGCCCAGTCCGACTTCACTACTTTCCTTACTGGTTTTTGTTCGGTTAAACTGTTGACTGGTTTAACCGAAGTCTAACATACACATTGTAAACTCACTTAGCCTACCCGTGAGAGCAGTATCTAAATATAAACAGAGCTAACAAAACTTAACACACGTCATTCTATGCGGTATACTAAATTTCACCAAAATTGGACAAACCATTGGAGTTCTACACCATTTACATAAATTCGGCGAATATATTTATCTAAATCGGAATCGATTCCAATGAAACTTAGCACATCGGACGAAAATATATATGGGAGCTAAATCTAAAACAAAACCGATTTCCATGACCGATTTCTAGACTTCCGTTTGTACAAGGTAAGTGGTTGCAAACAAGACACCCTCCAAAATTAAATACATTAAATTACAGTCCCTTCGATTGTAAAAAGCGACTAAAACATTCAATGTTCCGACAAGCGTGTTACCTTTGTATGGCGCCTATACCCAAAGCAAGGACCGGATTATACCATTTCAATACTAGAAAACCTATGAGTAGTAGCACTGTCTGTCCAACATAAATTTTATTCGCAGATGCAACTTCGCATAAACAGCAACATATACCAATATACCTGATGAGCCGCTTAACCAACGACAAAACGCGTCGCATAATTGTGTGTGCGTAGGTTCTTCCACTTTTCATTGCAAAACTTCGATCAATTGACTTAATACTCGCGAATATAACGAGGGACAAATTTAAAATACACTCAACCTCAATTTAATGTACACTCAGCCTCTATTGTGAGGCATTGTAAGATTTAAGGAACATTTTTGAAAACAAATTTCGAACTCACAGCCAGCAGTTGTTATCTCAATTTCCGTCTATTTTTTGTACATCAGCTAACGGATATTATAAAAATTCCCATGTATCTACCATTATACAGAAACCCAATAACCATCCACCTTTACTTTCTTCCACATCCATTCACCGGTTAACAAATAAAATAATTCACTTTAATTAAGTTTGCAGTCAAAACATAAATTTATGTTAATTTCTGTTGGCCATGGCCGGCTAAACTTATAGCAAAACTTAAGAAAACAAGAAATTGCATTAAAAGTTTTTGTTTTTTTTTAATATATAACGTAATTTTTTCTCTATTTTCCCCGACCATTCCTTTGCAACGTACGAGTATGATTGTTTACCAACAGAACGCATGAGTAATAAAAATTGAACCAATATCGGACGTGTTACATTTGACTTTTAGACCCATCCTCATTTACACAAACAAACGCACACATGGACGCTCACAATTGCAAGGCATTGGTCGAAGGAATAGATTTGTGTGCGCTTGTGTTCGTGATTGGTGGCAAAACTTTGTATGACTGTCAGATACGTTTTTTTTTTTGCTTTGACTCCAATATCCTTTCGTTGTGTATGCACTAATGTGCACTGAGTACAAATCATAGAAATACGTGTCAGTGATTCAGAGAATTGTAGCCATTAAAATCGACAAATTTATAAATATTTGAGAATATTTTTTACACAACATTACAAAGAAGGAATATAAGAATCAATGGGATTTTTTGATGTTTGCATTTATATATCTACAAATATTGCTGATGTATTTAATGGTGCAGAAAACAAAATATCAATAGATAATGATATGTTTTACGAATATCGAATGTGTTGTTTGTAAAGGGTAAAATAAATATTTAAATTTGAACATGTGTGTAAATATAACATTTATATAATAAACCAGTAAAGAAAGTTCAAAAGTCGGACGGGGCCAACTATATCATACCCTTCACCACTTTGGGTACTTACAAGAGATGTTAATATATACAATATCCTGTAGATCGAACAGACATAGAATCTTTGGAGGACCATTGAGATGGGACCACTGAGATGGGCGAAATTAAATGTGCTATCTAGATAGTTATTTGAACCAATTGAAAAACCCCATACATATACCATTCTGAAATCAATAAAAAATTGCATGTATATGGAAGCTGTATATAAACACATGGACCTAATTCAGCAACCGTTGCATATACCATTTGTTTTTTGTTATCACTCTATATTCAATTTAATACCCCCTGCCAGATTTCGTGCAAATCGAACAAACATAAGCCCTTTGGGGCAAAATTTACATAAAATCGAACGAAAATATATATAAGATCTCTATCTAAATCTGAACCGATTTTAACAAAACTTCGCATACATCAATCTGGACATAATTTAGTACTCTGTGCAAAATTTTGTCCCAATCGGAAAAATATTGGGAGTTTGGTGTATCATTCAAATAAAATCAGACGAAACAATTTGGAAGCTATATCTAAATCTGAACCGATTTTAACAAAACTTCGCAGATATCAGTTTGGACCTAATTTAGTACTCTGTGCAAAATTTTGTCCCAATCGGAAAAATGTTGCATCATTTAAATAAAATTGGACGAAACTATATGCGGGATCTACATGTAAATCTGAACCGTTTTTCCCCAATTTCAATAGGCCAAATAAGTGAACTGTGCCAAATTTCATCAAAATCGGATCATAAATGCGACCTGTACTTTGTTCGCAAAAATACATGGACGGACACCCGGACATGCGTAAATCGACTCAGAAAGTGATTCTATGCATATTCTCAAAAAGAACCATGGGTCTATCTCGATTCCTTTTCCTGTTACAAACATATGCACAAGACATAATACCCTGTACCACATAACGGATTTAAGTTAGACCGTGCCGAAGTTTGTATATACTCCACATGATGTGGCCATTAAAAATGGGTCGGAATCTCTAGTTCGGAGCTCCATCAAAAAAATCATGCCATCCAGGAGAGTTTCATACATTGTAAAACGAAATACCAAATTACATACAAAAACTTACCATGTGGGGGTTGGCCATGTCAAAGAGGGACCGATTAAGCGGAATATTTACATATGTCAGAAAATGTGAGAGTACGGAACTCTAATTTTATGCGGATCAATATTCCGAGCCTGGGCTATATTTCGAGGTATTTGCCCTATTTACCCGATTAGAGATCAATAGCTCTTCTTTCTTGCCCTGGCATATTTTCCGAATCTTGTTTTTTTCGGGGTGAACATTTACGGCTTATCCAGCAAATTTTGTAATATTGGTAGATTTGACCAGCTGAATATATTGGACGATCATTATCAAAACAGTCCTTGCAATTAGTTGGTTAAAATGTGTTGTGATATACTCTAGAGCAGGGACGTACGCAGGGGGGCGGCCCGGGGGGCCCCCGAAATGAATTTTTTTCACAGTAAATTTATGTTTACAACAGCGAATTTTTCATTTTGTACTACCGGGCCCCCCCCGAAATGAAATCCTGTGTACGTTGCTGCTCTAGAGCGACTATTCATCCCCCATTGACCCGCTAAATATTAACCGATCCTCATCAAAAGAGTCATGTTTATTCGTTTCTCTGTGTAAAATTTCGTAATATTTGGGTCATATTTGTGGCCTCTAGACCTTCCAGAAAAACCGACAAAAATTAAGTTTTTGGTGATCCATCCCCTAAAAATTATCCGAAACAATATCGGCCTTCATTGGCAAGAACATGCAAAATTTCGTGAAGATTAGTCCTTCACTGTGACCTGTAGCATGTTTATGAAATATAATGGGCAGACGGTCGGACAAGCTAAGTTGGACCAGGCCGAAGTTTTTATGACCTCCAACATAAGGTGGACATTTAAAATATTTGTAATCCTTTAATACCTACCGGAAAATAGGGTACATCCGAAAAAGTAATTATTGGTGCTACCAAATGATAATTCAAAATGGAAATGTACAGGCAATTTGATTGAAAGTCGTGTCCAAATTCTCTTTTATACTACTTACTACTCGCCAAAAATAACGAAATGTTATATAGGGACTGCCACTGCATTTTGGTGCACTATTTACTTAAAATCGGACGAAAATATATATAGAAGCTATATCTAAATCTGAGCCGATTTTCAAGAAATTTAACACATATCCTTCCAGACTGAATTCAGTAGGCTGTGCCAAATTTCATGCAAATCGAAAGATATATAGGTACTTTGGTCCACAATTTACCTAAAATTGGACGAAAATATATATGGGTGCTATATCTGAATCTGAACCGATTTTCACGAAATTTAACACACATCGTTCTAGACTTAATTCAGTACGTTGTGCCAAATTTCGTGCAAATCGAAAGATATGTAGGGACTTTGTTGCACCTAAAATTGGACGAAAATATATAGGATCTATATCTAAATCTGAACCGATTTTTCCCAATTTCCATTAGGGTTCGTCCTTGGCCAAATAAGTGAACTATGCCAAATTTCATCCAAATCGGATCACAAATGCGACCTGTACTTTGTTAACAACAATACATGGACCTGCGAGATTTCTTCGTGTTATTATTTCAACATTTATGTTAATATTGTTAGCTTGAAATTAATATTCCATCTTATTGTCGGCAATACATTTATATTTTGTTAATCCATTTTAATCACTTCATAATAAAATATTGACATTGAAAACTGTGCAATTGTCACGTAATTGTTAATTTATTCTCAAATCCTCCTTTGTCGGATTAACATGGAATTTCTACCAGAGAAATAATTTATTTATCAAAAATGTATGCGTACAATTTGTTCCTAATATCCGAAACATTTTCTAACTTTTAATAATCTTCTATGATTTTTGAGATATTTTCTTATTTGCTCCATGCGTAACATTCAACAACAATATTAAATTGGCTATCACGCAAGATTTCTATCCATTGCCATTCCAGTTCCCCCCTAAGCATCCTACATACTCCCACCCTCATTCACACACACAACAAGTTAATGGCTTTTCTTGCTTAATCCCTGTTTTGGCAAAAGATTTAGCCAAATGCGAACAGCAAGCACCATCGACGTCTACTACGGAAATTGAAACTGTATTCCATTCTAGCAACAAATTGCAGTCTCTTGTTAAATAGACGATTTTCCCAACTTAATCACGTTATTATCGAAGAATGAAAAATGTTGCCATGCCATAGCCATGTAACAATTTAAGCTATGCCACAGCAAAATACAATAAACTCAATATTTATACGTTATTTACCGAAGGAAATGAGCATTTATTGTTGTTAATCAATTTGAAATGCTTTGTTTTGTTCGAACGCATGTTTCATATACGTATATTATCTGAAACGAAATTGTTTGAAAATATGTTGTACAACCACATATTTTATATATCTGTACACTTGTCTCAATTGCAAAGATGAATGTTAATACCGGAACCAATCGAAATTCTGGTAAAACAAAAATTAAATACAAAATGTTATGTAAAATTGATAAGAAATATGTAGGAGCAAGTAGAAAGTTTTAATTTTGGTTATTTGCCTAATATTTTACAGACATAAAATTCTTCTAGGAACTTTGCTATAAAATCGAGCTCATGGTCTCGGGGGTCCAAAATTCCATATGCAGATGAGAACCCTTAGAGAGACAATTTCGTCAAATTCGTCATAGTTTAAAAATGGAATAGAAAAGTTCTTTGTATTCGGTTATTGCAGACGACTATTGGGATGATATGTTCAATTAATTAAATGAGTAATTTTTCTGTATAACATATCATTCTTCTATACTGATTCCTTTTCCGATTAAACATAAAAGCACAAAATTTGAATGGAAGCTAAAAACATTCCTTATAATATAACATAAAATTCAATCTGTAGAATATTTGGGGGTCAAAAATCTCGTTTTAATAATATTAAGTTTACGAATTTAAAAAATATGGGCTTGATATACAAGGACCAAATGTTTTATAATTATATTGCTCTTTCGATTTGACTGAGGACATGTCATCTCAAAATACAATAGACGCAAAACATAAAAATACAAAGCATTTTCTTTTTGAACTGAAAACTTCGGCCAAAAGGTTCTTAATGTAATCGCTAAGGAATTTCGTCACAACAAGGATCTGTATAATAGTGTACGTTTCAAAAGGTATGGATAAAAACTACCCTCAAGTACTCGATATAGAAGAAACAAATGTTTTAAAAATAGAGTAAGTTCGGCTGATATGGTACAACAGAGTTTCTCCTAAACTAAGAGCATGCCAATAACTGTTCCAAACCCATAAGTAAAATATCCTAAGCAAATTAAGAATGCGTGACTTATTTTATTCTACCAGAAAATATGTTTGTATTCACTAATCAAAAGTAAGGACTTTTGTAAATAATAAATTGGCCCAGAAATTTATTTTGTTCTATTTTTCTGATCGTCCTAGAAACCGCAATTATGACCGGAATACCACGAAATTTTACACCAGGAAAGGAATCTTGATAGTATAACCAAGAGGAGAAGTTGATCTTTAAATTCGTAAAAAAAAAACAATTATTATTCTATCTACTGAGATGCGGGAGTTTTAATACAGGTAACCACGCATTCACGCTGATCGCTTGGAATTTTTTGATGACGTTCCGGTTATGGCCAAGGACGACGTCCATATTTTTCGATGATGATCAGATGATATTTCGGCGACGAAGTGGACCGAAAACTTTATGTTTGACGCTTCAGACACCATATTTATAAGTGGACCTTCATAATTTTACCACGGGGAAGACAATCTGACCAACTAATTCAACAGCATGTATTAAAAGGTCATTACTTAACGGACAAATGAATAAACACTTTTTTTGTTTTTAAATTAAAAAAAATATATATCTTACTGATGCCACGGAAAAACTGTTGACCTTTAATCGGTCAAGAGAGTGTAAATATCGCGAAAGATTACACAGGCTCGTAATATAGATCCGCTGGGTCCTAGATCTCGGTGGTAGTTGCGTATAATATTATATTGTTGACCCTGTTTCAATTATACTGCTCCGCTCACTGGATTAATTAATAAATTGTTTAATTATCCCATGGACGGCTAATGTGGTGTAGGTGAAGACGGCTAATATGGCATACTATTTATACCCTTCACTACACTGTGGTACATGTATTATGTTTGTAACATACATAGAATCACTTTCCGAGTCAATTTATGCATGTCCGTCCGTCCATGTATTTTTGTGAACAAAGTACAGTTCGCACTTATGATCCGATTTTTATGAAATTTGACACATGCCACTTATTCGGTTCAGATTTAGATATAGCTCCCATATATAGTTTCGTTCGATTTTATGTAAATGGACTGCCAATATTGGTCCAATTTCATGTAAATGGAGCACCAACGAGTCAAATTTAGGCCGATTGGTTTAAATTTATGTATGCGAAGTTTTGTTAGAATCGGTTCAGATTTAGTTATAGGTCCCATATTTTACGTAAATTGTGCATCATACTGTCAATGTTTGTCCGATTGATACAAAACTTAGCATAGCGTATTGAAGCTACTACAGGTTGACATCCTCATTAAAACCACTACAGGTTGACGTCCGTGAAGTTTTCTTGAAATCGGTTCAGATTTAGATACAGCTCCTATATATATCTTCGTTCGATTTTATGTAAATGGAACACCATACTGCTAATATTATCCATAGACAGAATTTTGCACAGCCTTCTGAATTATGTCTGGATTGATATATGCGAAGTTTTGTTGGAATCGGTTCATATATAGTTTCCTCAACTTTTATGTAAATGGTGCACCATACTGCCTATGTTTGTCCGATTGAGATAAAATTTTGCACAACTTACTGAATTAGGTCCAGATTGATGTATGGGAAGTTTTTTTGGAATAGGTTCACATTTAGATATAGCTCCCATATATAGTTTCGTCCAATTTTATGCAAATGGAACACCATACGGCCAATGTTTTCTGATTTAGACCAAATTTTGCATACCGTATTGAATATATATTTTCGTCTGATTTTATCTAAATGGCGCACCGAGAAGTCTATGTTTGTTCTATATTAAGGAAATTTATCAGCGGGTATGGAATTTAATCTAAAATGCTTTGTTTATGTTTGAAATAGGTTCAGATTTAAATATCGCTTATATATTTACTTTAGTCCAATTTTATGTAAATCGTTCACCATAGGTCCTGTTCTATTTGCACGATATTTTGTTGTTAAAATCGCTTCAGATTTTATGCAAATGGTGCAACTGGAGAAGTCTATGTGTGTTAGCTTTACATGAAATATTGCAGAACGTATTGGATTCAAGACGTTTCAGGTTTAAATATAGCTTCCACATATATGTTCATTCGATTTCATGAAAATGATGTGCCAAATAACTAAAGTTTGTCCGCTTAGGAGAAATTAGAACACAATCGAACCTAAAATAACGTGTATTGGATTTTATGTCGAGATACATTTTTGATAGCGCACTCTGTTGCAGCATACTAAATGGTGGATGCCACGGTTGCTCAAATACCTCTATTTATACATAAATCTTATACATATTTTGCTCCATGATTGACATTCAATTTTTCATAAATTTCACATTGGTATGGGTTGTTTTAATTTAGTTCAAATATCTATGTAATTCAGCCTTCCAGAACCCTTTATACAAAAATACACCCACTTCCTTTGGAAAATGCATCTAAAGTCTTCAAAATACCGAAAATGGGATGGTACCGACGGAAACTTGGGCCAATGTTGATCATTTTTGGAATGAATATTTTTTACTCAATGAGAATCAACATTATACAGTTGTTACAAGGCTTCCAAAATTACGAAAAGTGGGATGTAACGTTATATGGGGGATTCCATTAAAATTGAATCAAAATTTTAGTAGGAAGAGTTGACACAACATTAGAACCTTTAAAAACCAACTCGGATAAAAACGGTTCCAAACCCCCCAAGTTCTACCGATTGTTACAAGATTTTGCACAATGTACCTACAGGGGGTATAATAACGTATTCTTCGCTTCATTGAAATTTCTAATTTAAATAATGATTTTATATAGTACAGATTATGTATTATTATTTTGGTCCACCCATTGGCATGTCATCCAATTAATATGCAAACATATTTTCTCTAAATTCCACTATAATCCATCTTCATAGATTTTATTACTTGCAACACTTGAATAATGTTATCCCCAATTCAATTACCTTAAAAGTGTTGTCATGGTCCTTATCGACGGCTACGACAACGACGACTTATTTTCAATAAGCCAGATACTATTATACCAAGGACACGAACATAAGACATTTATTACGATTTGGTTCGAGGTGTGTTACCTCTTAGCTGAATTGAATGCCTTACCTAAGTCCTTGTCATTTTGCTGGGGTGGTGCTCCTGCCAATCCTGTTTTTTCCATAGCGGAGGACAGCAACCACAGTTATTGAGTTGAACGAAATGTTCGATGGCTCATGCAAACGCAACGAACGAACGCAAAAAAAAAAGAAGTTGTTGTGACAGTCGTCAGATTGTTACATTTTCTCAGATTACCTCAATTTGATTTCACTTACATTTTCGATTCGGGTCTGTTTGTATGAAAGTAGCTGTTGCATATCTGCGTTTCTATTCAGATTTATTGGCCCTGACGCCACAAATGACATACACGTTTGTGTAATAAACATTGTATTGCTAATTTTACTTTATCGACAGTGTAAATGCTGTTTTGTGGTTTAAAGTGAGAATAAATGAAATATTACTGCGTGTAGTGTGGAAAATTGTTTTATAATTTATAAGATGATGAATGTATGGTGCGAGTGAGTATGTAGTAAATGGGTGGGTATGAACATATGCAATTGTTAGTCAATTATTTTTAAATATAGTCATTCTATTGTATAGCGGGAAAGAAATGTGGTTATGGGAAAGTGGCATGAACGTCCATATTACCGTTTAATCAATGCTCAACAATTGGAACTCGAGAAATGCAATATGATGGTAGCGTATATTTGGACCAAGAATTGTTCACAATTCATCAATATAATTATTGCTAGATGAACTTCGGAGGTTTTGAAAAATACATAATAAATATTATAAATGCAAAATTTCGGCTGGGCCGGCTGGATAACCCCCATAGGTATACTGGTAGTTACTTCAAATGAAAATATAGGGAACATACTAAAAATTATAACTATACCAATAATTTTACCATGCGATTTCAGCAATTTGTATACCCTTCACCACACTTTGGTACAGGGTATTATGTCTTTGTGCATATGTTTGTAACAGGCAAAAGGAAACGAGATAGACCCATGGTTCCTTTTGAGAATAAGCATAGAATCACTTTTTAAGTCGATTTAAGCATGTCCGTCCGTCCGTCTGTCTGTGTGTCCATGTATTTTTGTGAGCAAAGTACCGATCGCATTTATGATCCGAATTGGATGAAATTTGGCACAGCTCATTTGCTTGGCCCAAGAACGAACCCTATTGAAACTGGGAAAAATCGGTCCAGATTTAGATATAGCTCCCATATATAGTTTCGTCCGATTTCATATAAATTGAGCACCAAAGTCCCTATATATCTTTCGATTTGCACGAAATGTGGCACAACGTACTGAATTGAGCATATAGTGATGTCTGCCAAGTTTCGTGAAAATCGGTCCAGATTTAGATATAGCTCCCATATATAGTTTCGTCCGATTTCATATAAATTGAGCACCAAAGTCCCTATATAACTTTCGATTTGCACGAAATTTGGTACAACATACTGAATTGGGCCTAGAGTGATGTCTGCCAAGTTTCGTGAAAATCGGTCCAGATTTAGATATAGCTCCTATATATAGTTTCGTCCGATTTCATGTAAATGGTGCACCAAAGTCCCTATATATCTTTCGATTTGCACGACATTTAGTATAACGTACTGAATTGAGCCTAGAGTGATGTCTGCCAAGTTTCCAGAAAATCGGTCCAGATTTAGATATAGCTCCCATATATAGTTTCGTCCGATTTCATGTAAATTGTGCACCAAAGTCCCTATATATCTTTCGATTTGCACGAAATTTGGCATAACGTACTAAATTGAGCATAGAGTGATGTCTGCCAAGTTTTGTGAAAATCGGTCCAGATTTAGATATAGCTCCCATATATAGTTTCGTTCGATTTCATGTAAATTGTGCACCAAAGTCCCTATATATATCCTTCGATTTGCACGAAATGTGGCATAACGTACTGAATTGAGCATAGAGTGATGCCTGCCAAGTTTCGTGAAAATCGGTCCAGATTTAGATATAGCTCCCATATACAGTTTCGTCCGATTTCATGTAAATGGTGCACCAAAGTCCCATATATCTTTCGATGTGCACGAAATTTGGCATAACGTACTGAATTGATGCTGGAATGATGTGAGTTTTGAGCTGAGTTTTGTGGAAATCGATTCAGATCTATATATATATATATATATATATATATTTTCGTCCGATTTAATCTAAATAATGTACCAAGTTCTTATGTTGCATAGCGTTTTAAGTTTAATAGTACGTTTACTTTTAACCGGATTTCGTTAACCCAGTGGGTTTCAATTGTCAATTCCTTTGCATATATGTCAAATAAATCCTCATAAAGTAGGTTAACCCGGTAAAAAGTTCTAAAGTATATGCCGTTTAATCCAGAATAATGTGTGCCAAGTTTAATGAAAATCGGTTGAGATTTAGATATAGCTGTCTTATATCATAGATTGATTTTAAGTAATTGACGCACCAAGGAACCAATATATGGCTGATAAGAACAAAACGTACTGAAATTAGTATAACCTAACCTGTGACAAGTTTCGATGAAATCGGTTCATATTTGGATATAACATCCATATATAAGTAAATTGTGCATTAAACTCCTCATATTTATTAGATTGACATCAAAATTTGCACAACGTACAAAATTGAGCATAGAATAATGTAGTTGGGTTTTCTAGAAGTACAGATCTAGCCCAACGGATGACCTATTGATATTTGTTTGAAGTCGATTTACATACTTTTGTTCCATTGTAACAAACGAATGACATGTTCATGGATAAATCTAGGTCGTTTCAGATTTAAATAAATATCACATATTTTATTTCATACAATTTCATGATAATAGTCCTGTTTAATATACCCATAGTGGTGAAGGGTATCATATAGTCGGCCCCGTCCGACTTTACTACTTTCCTTACTGGTTAATGGAGACTTTTTTCCTAAAGTTACCAAATCCTAAATGTGAACCGATTTTGACACGTATGTTAGGTTGGAAAAATTGTATAAAGTTCCCAAAATACTGCAATTTAGATGGCAAAGTTATATGAGGCCATCAGCAACTTACACAAGATTTAATTTCAGGGTGGGATGGAAACTGCTGGTTCAATATGAAAACTGTCAGTTAAGGTTCTAATACTGATCGTGTAGGAAATACCAAACATTTGAATTTATCATTATATGAGGTGATATGCCTAATTGAGGACTGATATAGCTTCGTTTCGAACCTAACCGCATCACAATACCTTCCTTCAAGCTAAATATTAACAAGTGAATAAGCGTTAAGTTCGGCCGGGCCGAACTTTGGATACCCTCCACCATAGATATACTGACAGGTACTTCAAATAAAAATATACCAAAAAGTGTACCTATGCCGACATTTCTACAAACCGATTATGGTTCTTAAAATTGGTCCTAGACCCCATGTTTCTTTGGACCAAATTTGTTTGAAAAAATGTTCATTTCATCCAAACTTCGGTCCACTCCTTCTGGTACCTCCCACACATGGGCTAGTCCTAAATACGGGTTACAGTTCATATATGAATATATATACAAGGTTAATTATCTAACCTTATGTTCCAGCTTTTTTCGTATCTTCCGCAGATAAAATGATTACAACAGAGTCTTAGAACCAAGCCAGGACATGGAAGAAATCATATAACTATTTTAATATAAGAGTTTGTTATATGGGGACGACCCCAAAAGGGGGCGAATATTAATAATTTTTGGTGGGGAGATTTGTTAGCATATAGGACTACAAAATACCAAATTGCAGCAAATTCCGTTGAAAAACGCACTCAAGAACCCCAAAATACCGAGAAATACAGCCAAATCGGTGGAAAAATACGATCAAGACCCCCAAATACTGAAAATTAAGAGGTACCGTTATATGGGGGCTACCAGAAAAAGTGGACATATATATTTAAAATTTTTTGTGGAGACATTTAGTACCCAATAAGAACTCAATGTACCCAATTTTAGCGTATTCGGTTGAAAAACGCACGCAAGAACCCCAAAATACCGAAAATTTGTGGGTACTGTTATATGGGAGCTATGTCTAAACGTGGACTGATATATCCCATCTTCGAAATTGGCCTGCCTGCAGACAAAAGACAAACCTGTGCAAAATTTCAGCACCCTATCTCAATTCCTTCAGAAGATAACGTGATTACAACAGACGGATGGACAGACGTACGGACATGGCTAGATCGTCTTAGAATTTTACCCTGATCAAGAATATATATAAAACGGAATGACAAAATTTATATATCCTCCATACTATGGTGGAGGGTATAAAAATACTGCAAATTGGTAGGTATAGGTGTAGTATATAGTTCATTCTCGAACCTGGCGTTCTAGTTTTTTATCTCGATATCCACCGAAGGTATAATGATTACAACAGATATATAAATTGACTAAATCGTCTTAGAAATCCATATCATAAACTGACAATTTTGAGTAAAGAATATCAACCTATACCCTAGTGGAATAAGCCTATATGAAGACATGCCCAAAACGCAGAACAAATTAGTTCATTATTATTAAATAAATATTGTCTCAGTTGGTGTCGCCGACAGATATATATCCTCATTCCATGGTTTTTGGACATCTTCGGAATTACACACAGGTTTTATTATTCGCTTTATATGATGGCATGTTTTTATATTGATCGGTTATTCTATTTGCTTCAATTCAATGCAAGATTATAAAATATTGACCATTCTTTAGGATGTGGGCTTTGAAAAGATAATAGAATAGCCTAATATTGGATTTATAAATATTAAAAATGTTGACCATTTGTGGTGGAGGTACCTGAAGGAGTGCAAAAATGGGTCCCATCTCCGGACTTTATCTAGAATTGTTAAAGGTAATAGGTTGTGCCATGTTTGGATTTATAAATATTGAGAATTTTGACCCATTGTGGGAGAAGTACGAGAAGGAGTGGACCAATGGGTCTGATCTTCGGACTTCATCTACGTTTGGTAAAGATAACAAGTTGTACCAAGTTTGGTTCAAATCGGACAATTTATAAGCTAATATTGAATTTAAGAATATTGGCCCTGTGTGGGGGAGGTACAAGAAGTGATGAACCAATGAATCCCATCTTCGAACTTGAACTAAGTTTGGAAGAAATATTAAGATTTGTAAAGTTTGGATGAAATCGGTTACTCCCTTTGAGAGTTATCGTACATTTGTAAATCGACTCCAAACTCTCAGACGAATATGAATAATTTGGGGAGGTAGATTTGCTATCAAATACTAAAACAAAATACCAAAATACAGCGGATTCGGTTGATAAACGAGTTTGAAATCCCCAAAAATACTGAAAACTTAGGGTTACCGTCATATGGGGTCTATGCCTACGTGGACTTATATAACCCATCTTCGAATTTGACCTGCCTGCAGACAAAAAACAACCCTATGTTAAATTTCAGCACCGCATCTGAATTCCTTCAAAAGATAGTTTGATTATAACAGAGGGACGGAAATGGCTAGATTGTGTTACTATTTTACCTTGATCAAGAATTTTTATACTTCTCGAAATTTAATATTTCGATAAGTTCAAACGGAATGACAAAATTAATATGGTATGGTAATATAGGGAACATATCAGAAAGTTGACTTATAAAGACAAGGCTACCAATCGATTGTTGTAAACTATAACGTACACAAAATATAAATCTCAGCAATTTTAATAGGCTTTTCAAAACCCCAAGTCGTGGTAGGGTGAAACATGTGTATGAAATCCTCAAAATCGAAAGCTCTAAATTTTTGCACAGTAATTGCTAGTACTAGCGTATTGCAAATGGGATATACCGTTCTATGTTTTGGTGTAGCCCTCATTTAACGGTACTCCCCAATATTCGGTTTGTGGTGATTTTGAACGCAGGTTTCAACCAAAACAGCTCTAATTTAGTATTTTAGGCTTTCATTGCATAGCACATCTTCGTACAAAATATTGACCCAGGGTAGCCCCCATTAAACGACACGCCCAATATTCTGTATTTCGAAATGTTTTTGCCATATTAAGACAATTTTGAAAATTCGATAGCGTTTAAATAAATGTTCGGTATATATTAACTTATCGTTGTTTCATAAGCATGTTTCAAATTTTCAAGATTGCTATATCTTCCATTTAACTAATATTTAAAATTAATATGGAAACTTCAAGAAAAGTTAAATCAATGCTAATTAAAGTCCCAATGACTTACTTCGTTATTTTACAACCTAAGCAAAAAAGGTGAAACTCTTTCATTGCCTTAATGTGGAAAGCAAATGCAAATATTCAAAATATTTGCATTATTACGACCAAATCACCCATATTTCCTTCCTTTCATATTTCCGGTATAGTTCTTTTATCGTTTCGAATAGTTCAACAACATTGTTGGTCTCATATCCGAAGCATATCTATTACTGCCATATACCATAATAGCATAGCCCTTTTTAGTTGAAATGCTATTGATGTTGGTTTGTTGAAACCCAGTTATTTATATTTTGCGAATATAAATACGATGACCATCACCTTTTACAATATTACGTATTTTCATCGATCTACAGAACATTTCAATATAATTTCATGTTTTGGCATAACGCCCTTTGAAATGTCTGAACCCAATTATGATCAGCCTTATTTTTCAATTCACATTTATTTTCAAAACTGTAACCGATTATAATTTAGACTAACTCTCTAAATTTCCACACCACTATACAATGTACAAAATATCGGCTTTATTGCCGACATTACAAAAATGTTTCTCCAAAATTCTTTTAGTTTTTTCCCCCATATTTACAACCTTTATTCCTGTTGCTTCTCTGCTTATACCTTTTAACTTTTGATGCACGACTCCTGAGCTCTTGTCAGTAAATTGAAGCAGTTTCCACCACCAATCGGTATGCAGCTACACCCGCAGCTAAAGAAACACATAAACAAGCAAACATCTACACGATACACATTTTGCCAAACTTACAACCAAAATTCATTGTTAACAAGCTTTTGAATATACACTTAACATCCTAGTCAATAACATAACTGAAGAACATGGAGCAAAACAAAAAAAACAACAACAACCTTAACCTGCAACAAATGGGTGGGTGGGTGTTTGTGTCATGGGCATATGCTGCTGGTATTTGTTTTCATTTGGTTTATGTGCCAATGTGCTCCCCCTGAAAGCAAGCAACAGGAGAAATAGAAACATGTGGCAGGTAAAACAAATCCCTTTTCAATTTCCCCTGGGGGTTTTCCGATCAAACAGGATGTTCTTAGAGGCAGTATAAAGCATTTTTGCATTCCATCATCAAAATAAGACGAAAGTAAAAAATGTGCGAGGGTATCGTCGAATCCCATCGGTATTGTCAGGCAATTAATTTCAATATTAACAAGTTAAAAAATGTCAGTCGCTGTTGTCGACAGATATAGACCCTCAGGCAGATCTACGAAATTATACACAGGGTTTTTATACCCTTCACCACACTGTGGTACATGCATATGTATTATGTCTTTGTGCATATGTTTGTAACATGCAAAAGGAATCGAGATAGACCCCTGGTTCCTTTGAGAATATGCATAGAATCACTTTCTGAATCGATTTATGCATGTCGTCTGTTGATGTTAAATTGTAAACAAATTACAGGTCCCATTTATGATCCGATTTGGATGAAATTTGGCACAGATCACTTATTTGGCCCAAGGACGAACCCTATTGAAATTGGGAAAAATCGGTTCAGAATTAGATATAGCTTCCATATATATTTTCGTCCGATTTTATGTAAATGGTGCACCAACGTCCCTGAAAATGATTTGATTTGCACGAATTTTGGCATAGCGTATTGAATTAAGTCTAGAATGACTTGTGCCAAGTTTCGAGTTCAGATTTATATATAGCTCCCATATATAGTATCGGCCGATTTTAGGTAAATGGTGTACCAAAGTCCCTATATATCTTTCGATTTGCACGAAATTTGGTATAGCCTACTGAATTAGGTCTAGAATGTGCTAAGTTTCGTGAAAATTGGTTCAGATTTAGATATAGATCCCATATATAGTTGCGGCCGATATTAGGTAAATGGTGCCCCAAAGTCCCTGAAATTTTGGCATAGCGTATTGAATTAAGTCTAGAATGACTTGTGCCAAGTTTCGTGAAAATCGGTTCACATTTAGATATAGCTCCCATATACAGCATTGCCCGATTTTAGGTAAATGGTTTACCAATGTCCTTATATATCTTTCGATTTGCACGAAATTTGGTATAGCCTATTGAATTAGAGCTAGAATGTTGTGTTGAAAATCGGTATATATTAAGATATAGCTTCCATATATATTTTCGCACGATTTTAGGTAAATGGTGCCCCAAAGTCCCTGCAAATCTTTTGATTAGCAAGAATTTTGGCATAGCGTACTAAATTAAGTCTAGAATGATGTGATGGTTTTAAGCAAATTGTGCACTAAAGATCCATACCATAGTCCGATTGACACAAAGTACTGAAGTTATCATAAATTAATCTCTGGCAGGTTTGCTCGAAATCGGTTCAGATATAGATATAACTTAGCTTCCATATATAATTTCGACATATTTATGTTAATTGTACACCAAATAATCAAATGAGATTAAATTTTAAACAGTACAGCAACGTCTTTTCGGATACATATGTAGAATATACCCAAAGTGGTGAAGGGTATCATAAAGTCGGCCCAGTCCGACTTTACTACTTTCCTTACTGGTTATTACTTGTTAAAATGTATACGTGTTTATCAAAGATCTGACCATCTGTGGAGGGGTACCAGAAGAGGTTGTCCTATATACCCCATCTTCGGATTTAAAGGTATGTCGATCTTAAGCGCAGTTTTCCCAATTTGAACTTGATCTTTCCATTGAATTCGTGGTCTTTACTTTCTGCGTGAACAATCAGTAGGCTCGCTTTTTATATGCCTTTTGAGCTAAGGTATCCTCATCCATTTACAAACATGGTTCGACGCCGATATTCACCCTCGACACAAATAGGCCGTATATCCTTCGGAGAATTTTTTCTCAAACACTCCAAACTACCTATGTTTCAGATCCACGGGTAGTATCAACGTCTTGTAGAGTGTGTGTTTGTTCTGGAGAGAGGTGGCCTTGTTTCTAAGATGCTTACTTAGATGATAGCAGCATCTGTTGGCAACACTATCGAATTCCGAGACTGATGTCATTAGATTTATTAATGGCGGTACTAAGGTGTATACAATATTTGACTACCTCGAAGCTGTATTTTTCAAGTTCCACCGTTCGTTAATACCTTGTTCTTCTCGACATTAACTGCCAGACCCTTTTTGTCTGACTCCTTCTCAATTTGTTCAAAGGAGGTTGTTTCAGCTCGCAATGTTCGATCCATTATGTCAATGTCATCGGCGTATGCGAGTAGTATATTATAAAGGATCGGGTCGCAACCGATTTTGTCGGCTCAAACCGGCTAAAAATTGCCGCCTTTGGCTAACTCCTTCTCAATTTATTCAAAGGCGGTTGTTTCCGCCATTTCTGTACACCTTCGCCTTTTCAGCTGGATGTTAAGTCGATGAATAGGTAGAATATGCCCATGTGTTTTTTGTGGGTCTTTTGCAGGATATGGCGCAAAGAAAAAATCTGGTCTATAGTGGATTTGCCAGGTCTCGAGCCGCGTTGGTATGGTCCAATAATGTTATTGACCATTGGCTTCAGTCGTATACACAGTACCCTGTATAGCATCTTATATGCGATGAGAAGGAGACCAATTACTCTATAGTTGGCACATATCGTTTTGTCTCCTTTTTTGTGCACGGGACACAAAATGCTGAGGTTCCAATCATTGGGCATGCATTCCTCTAGCCACATTGTACTAATCAGCTGGTACATGCTCCTGATCAGCATCTGACCACCATTCCTGAGTAGTTCGGCTGGTAATCCATTGGCAACTGCTGCTTTATTGCTTAACTCATCTTGGCTCCTCAACACGCTATCTGTATCTGTCACCAGATTTCCATCTTCATCTCTATAGGAGTATGTGCCTTCGGTTTGGTGTTTTACTCGTTGGTAAAATTATCGTTTTTCTTGTTCTTTCTTCTGAAAATACCTTTCTCCTCTCTCCTGTGGTCCCGATAATTCTTTCTCACATTACGTGCTGTTACTGTCTGCAAGGTTGGCCTATATGCTGCATTTTTCACATCAATAGCATTACGGCACTCCTGATTTTACGAACGGGTTTCTTGATGCTGACCTTTGGTATCCAAGTGTTGCCTTTGCTGCTGTTTGTGGGGAATGGGTAAATCTTTGCCACTGTGCTTTTATATTACTATCGGGACAAGGAGTGCTTTCGACAAGCAGGCGTGTAAGTTGAGTGGAATAGGCTTCTGATACCTGTTGTGTTTGCCGTTTTTATACCCTTCACCACACTGTGGTACATGGTATTATGTCTTTGTGCATATGTTTGTAACAGGCAAAAGGAATCGAGATAGACCCATAGTTCCTCTTGAGAATATGCTTAGAATCACTTTCTGAGTTGATTTACGGATGTCAGTCTTTCCGTCCGTCTGTTCGTCCGTCCATATATTTTTGTGAACAAAGTACAGGTCACATTTATGATCCGATTTGGATGAAATTTGGTGCACTTCACTTATTTGGCCCAAGGATGAACCCTATTGAAATTAGGAAAAATCGGTCCAGATTTAGATATAGCTCCCATATATAGTTTCGTCCGATTTTATGTAAATGGTGCACCAAAGTCCCTATATATCTTTCGATTTGCACGAAATTTGGCATAACGTACTAAATTGAGCCTAGAGTGATGTTTGCCAAGTTTCGTAAATATCGGTCCAGATTTAGATATAGCTTCCATATATAGTTTCGTTCGATTTTATGTTAAAGATTTACCAAAGTCCCTATAAATCTTTGAAGTTAGTATAACCCAACCTGTGACAAGTTTCGTTGAAATCGGTTCATATTTGGATATAGATTCCACATATATTTTCGTCCGGTTTTAAGTAAACGGTGCAAATGGTGTTTGTAAGATTGACATGAAATTGAGCATAGAATAACGTAGAAGTACAGACATAGCCCAACGGTCCAACATTTGTCCCATTGTAACAAACAAATGACATGCTTATAGATTGATCTAAATTGATTCACATTTAGATAAATATCACATATTTTAGTTCATCCAATTTCATGTTAATTGTCCTGTTTAATACACCCATACTGGTGAAGGGTATCATATAGTCGGCCCCGTCCGACTCTACTACTTTCCTTACTGGCTCAACTTCTAGTTTCCGTGATGTGTTAAATCTCACCTTTGCTGCTGCATTAAGACGAGTGCGAACATTGACTGCTACAAGGTATTGGTCCGTATCGATATACCTCGGATCGACTGAACATCTTAAACACTGGATGAATGTCTTCCGTCTATCACAACATAATCAATTTTATTTCTCGTTGTTTGATCGGAAGAAAGCCAGGTAGCATTGTGTATATCGAGGTGACTGAATTTGGTGCTGCCAACTACCTTGTTTTTTGCTGCCGGGAAGTCAGTAAAAGTCATGCCGTTTTTGGATGTTTCTTCTAGAAGGCAGAATTTTCCAACAGTTGATCCAAAAATATTTTCTCTTTCCAGTTTGCAATAATCCTAGCAGAATTTTAATGTCATAGTCAGTGCAGCGGTCGTATGCTGTTTCTAGGCGCTCGTAAAAAATGTCTTTGGTCTGTTCATCTTTGTCTTCCGTCGGAGCATGGGAGCAAATGAAACTGATGTAGAAGAATTTCGCTTTTATACGGATTATAACAATTCGCTCATCTACTGGGGTGAATCTGGAGACGAGGTCGTTTATTCTCCTATTAGCCATAAATCCGCAGCCAAATTCAATACTTATGCCTGTCCCTTTCCATCGCATTTCAAGTAAGGAAAATATTATCGACTGTGTACTTTTTGAGGACATCCGCCAAAGTGAAAACTGTTCCTGTTTTATTCAACGTACGCACATTCCAAGTGCAGATTCACATATCGTGGTCCTTTATGTGCTAGCGGGGGTCGAAAATATTAGGGGGCTTTTTCATAGGTTTGGGCAACTAACCCGACGCCTCAACCTATTTTTTATAGTTCTTATGGCTGAACTCGCGGCACATATCAGCTCACTTTTCAACGGGTTTTGGAAGTCGTGATCGAATTCTGGTAGTAGTTTGTTCTGGAGTTTATGCTTGTCTTCATGGTATTCATTGAATCGAATCTATAACTTTTCAAAAATGTGTGGAGATATAGAAGGAAAGAACATATTTCAATATTTTAATCGAATCGAATCTATAACTTTTCAAAAATGTGTGGAGATATAGAAGGAAAGAACATATTTCAATATTTTAAACTCCGTTTTCGTAAAACGTTTTCCAAGCATTACTACATTTTCACGAGGCCATCGCAAATACTATTACATGACAAAAAACGAATTTTACAGCGGGAAATATGCTGTTAAACTGTACGGAAAAAATTGAAACCCCTAGAATATATTTCTCGTTATAGCTGTTATCAAGCAAAAAATAACATACCTCAACCCAACAGCAACCAACGTAGAATAAGTGCTAGTAGTCGCAGTAGCGGTGTTGATGGTTTGCCATTTGACGAGATACAAATGAAAAACGGTAAGCCAGAAGACAACACTATTGTGCTCTTTCAGGCTGACTAGGCTGTTTTTTGGTTAAAGCGCTTAAAGCTAGGCATTGCAGTGGAAAACAACTCCTTTGAAAATATTTTGTATTTTGTTTTGCCTTTGAAAAGAATTTCAGTTACTATTTGAACATTTGCCCTAAAGTTAAGCGTGTTCGTTAGCATACCAAGAGAGGGCTGTCCCTGTAATATAACAACAGCAACAGGAATAACAACTAATATTTCATACTCCTGATACTGAACCACATTAATATATTAATGAGATGAAAATTAAGTTTCTTTTGTTTTTTTGTCTTTTCAGGTAATGTTTTCTGGGGAGGGTAAGAGTTCACAGGCTGTGGGGTAATTTGTTTGGCTGTATTGTGGCTCATGTGTACCTTTATTGTAGTTGTAATAAGTTTTTGTAGCTGTTGTTGCTACAAGCTTGGCCATGTCGACTTGTCTTAAATGATATGTTAGTATTTGTAGTAAATGTGGCATAGGTCTTATATATGGTGTGGTAAGTTACACTGAAAAATTGAAATCTTATTTTTGTATGAGGGTTATGTACGGCAACAAGTTGTTCAAGAATAAACCAAAAGATATCTAAAAGCTAGTACAGACAGAAATGAAGCAAGGACTAGTCGACTATATTATATGCTAAAATACTTGATATATTCCAACACAAAGTATGGTTGTATATGACAAATATTGTGCAGATTGGACATCCGCAGTTCCAATGGATCAGCTTTGACATGAAATCGTGCAAAAATTATATAGGAGCTATATTTAAATCAGAACCGATATATCGGACAAAATTATGGTATTTATACCCTTCACCACACTGTGGTACAGGGTATTATGCCTTTGTGCATATGTTTGTAACACGCAAAAGGAAAACGAGATAGACACAGGGTTCCTTTTGAGAATATGCATAGAATCACTTTCTAAGTCGATTTATGCATGTCCGTCCGTCCGTCCATCTGTCTGTCCATGTTAAATTGTAAAAAATACATGTCGCATTTATGATCCGAATTGAATGAAATTTGGCACAGGTCACTTATTTGGCCCAAGAACGTACCCTATTGAAATTGGGAAAAATCGGTTCAGATTTAGATATAGCTCCCATATATATTTTCGTCCGATTTTATGTAAATGATGCACCAAAGTCCCTAAATATCTTTCGATTTGCACGAAATTTGGCATAGATTACTGAATTAGGTCCAGAACGTAGTGTGCCAATTTTCGAGAAAATTTTCGGGGAAGATTTATATATAGCTCCCATACATATATTCCTCCGATTCAAGGTAAATGGGACACCAAAGTTCCTATATATCTTTCGATTTGCACGAAGTGTCCGATCAAAGGTAAATGGGGCTTCCAAGTTCCTAAATATCGTTCGATTTGCACTAAATTTGGTATAGGATACAGAATTAGGTCCAGAATGATGTATGTTAAGTTTCGTGAAAATCGGTTCAGATTTAGATATAGCTCCCATACATATTTTTTCTTTCGATTTTATGTAAATTATGCACTAAAGACCCTAAGTTTGTCCAGCTGCCACACCATTTTGTACAATGAAGTTATTATAAATTAATCTCTGGCAAAGTGCGACGTCTGTTAAAATTCATCTGATGAATATACCCAAAGTGGTGAAGGGTATCATATAGTCGGCACCGTCCGATTTTACTACTTTCCTTACTGGTTATATTTTTTTTCAAAATTCTGACAGTTTGTGGGAGAGGTACCAGAGATGAAGGATAAAACTGATATTTGCACTAAATCTAAATTCTATGTAAGTCCATTAAACTTTATTGAGTCTTGATTAAAATATTAGATTGTGCAAAGTTTAGTTTAAATCGGGTGAGCTTTTCACCATATTGTGGGAAAGGTACCCCAGGGAGTGGGAGCAAAGTTTGGATGGTATTGGATATTTTGTCCCTTCATATGACACTTGCAAATTTTAAAAATATTTACCCTTAGTGAGGGAGCTACTAAAAGGAGTGGCCCGATATGCCCAATTTTCAAACATTATAAAGGCTTTCTTGAAATATTAAGTTGTGCAAAGTTTGGTTCAGATCGGATAGTCCGTTCGCATTATCGAATAAAATATGATTTGTGTTAGAAAGAACTATATAATTGGTTACTATCGTGCACAACAGCTATTCAGACAGACGAGCGGACATTTGTAAATAGTTAAATACATGCCTGAGTGTATAAGGGCACAAGGCTGTCAGTCAGGCTTACAGTTTGAACAGGGTATTTTCTTTCGGAAATTGCTCAAACATACCAGGCATTTGGGATGAAGGAAGTTAAAAAGATAAACAAATTAACAAAACGTTGGCTATTCGCATTTTTAAACAAATCTACGCCTAAGGAAATATTTAAAACACCTACACATGATAGATTAAAACCTACACATTAGATAAAATTAAGCCTGAAGGAATATGTTCAAATATTCTACACCTTAAGAAAACTCCCGTCAAAAAAGTACACGCGAAGTAATCTTTTTAAAGATTATTATTTTCAAAATGCTAAATTTTAAAACATCCAGAATAAACCAGTAAGGAAAGTAGTAAAATCGGACTGGGCCGACGATATGATACCCTTCAACCACTTTGGGTATATTCTACATATGTATCCTAACAGACGTAGCGTGTTTGTTATATATCTATATCTGAACCGATTTCAGGGAAACTTGCCCGAGATAAATTTATATTACTGCAGTATGTTGTGTCAATCGGCCAAGCAATATCATTCTAGACTTAATTCTGTACCCTATACCAAAATTTGAGCAAATCCAATTACATAAAATCGGACGAAAATATATATGGGAGATACATCTAAATCTGAACCGATTTTCACGAAACTTTGCAAACATCATTCTATACTTAATTTAGTACGCTATTCAAAAATTTGTGAAATTCGAAAGATATATAGGGACCATTACGCTGTGCCAAATTTCGTGAAAATCGAAAGATATATAGGGACTTTAGTGGACTATTTACCTAAAATCGGGCGAAACTATATATATATAAGCTATATCTAAATCTGAATCGATTTTTACGAAACTTTGCACACATCATTCTAGACTTAATTCAGTACGCTATGCCAAATTTCGTGCAAATCGAAAGATATATAGGGACTTTGGTATACCATTTACCTTAAATTGGACGAATATATGTACGGGAGCTATATCTAAATCTGAACCGATTTTCACGAAACATTGCGTACATCATTCTAGGCTTAATTCAGTACGCTATGCCAAATTTCAATAGGGTTCGTCTTTGAGCCAAACAAATGAGCTGAGCCAAATTTCTTCCAATTCGGATTATAAATGCGACCTGAACTTTGTTTACAAATTAATATAGACAGCCGGACGGACATGCATAAATCGACTCAGAAAGTGATTCTATGCATGTTCTCAAAAGGAACCATGGGTCTATCTCGATTATTTTTGCCTGTTACAAACATATGCACAAAGACATAATACCCTGTACCACAGTGTGGTAAAGGGTATAAAAAGAAAATCATGAACGAAAATCGATCAAATATATAATGGCGCAAAGGTAAATTTCCTGTAATTAAGCCATTGCCAGTTGTGTGACGCATATGAATATGCTGGAATCACTTCAGGAAAACATGAAAATTTCCCTGGATAAGAAACATAAGACTTCTCTTCGTTAAAAAGGTTGGAAGTAACACGAAATACTGTCCTGGTTCGGATTATACATCTGCAGGAAGGAATAGTTCAATAACAGTTGGGTAGGGTATTATATGGTCCCATCCGACTATATTGTTCAACTATCCCATTTTTTTAACCTGATTGTCTGGAATTTAAAATATTTTTTTTGTGCACTTTATATTTTTTATGCACTTTTATATATCAATAAAAATATTATCAATTATTGTTAAAAATCCAAGTCTGTAAAAATTATTAAAAAGCTATGCGTAGGATTTCAAAGAAGTTCCGCTTTAATAAATATTTTTATACCCTTCACCGCACTGTGGTGAGTACAAACATATGCACAAAGACATAATACCCTGTATGGCGTTGTGCATATGTTTGTAACAGACAAAATGAATCGGGATAGACCCATGGTTACTTTTTAGAATTTGCATAGAACCACTTTTAAAGTCGATTTATGAATGTCCGCTTCTACATGTTAAATTGTTACAAAGTACAGGTCGTATTTATGATCCGATTTGGATGAAATTTGGCACAGTTCACTTATTTGGCCCAAGGACGAACCCTATCGAAAGTGGTCAAATCGGTTCAGATTTAGATATAGCTCCCATATATATTTTCGTCCGATGTAATGTAAATGGTGCACCAAAGTCCCTAGATATATTTCGATTTGCACGAAATGTAGCACAGCGTACTGAATTGAGCCTAGAATGATGTGTGTTAAGCTTCCTGAAAATCGGTTCAGATTTAGATATAGCTCCCACATATATATTCGTCCGATTTTATGTGAATGGTGCACCCAAGTCCCTATATATTTATTTCTAACGGGTGTCTGATAGAGATTCAATTTTTAACAGTTCGACGCTCCGAATATCTTGTATCAATCGGACAAATATTGTATATATTTGTCCGATTCAGACTGATGTATGCGAAGTTTTGTTGAAATCGGTTTAGATTTAGATAAAGCTTCCATATATAGTTTCGTCCGATTTTATGCGAATGATGCACCATACTCCCAATATTTGTCCGATTGGGACAGAATTTTGCACAGAGTACTGAATTAGGCCTGCGAAGTTTTGCTAAGATCGGTTCAGATTTAGATATAGCTCCTATATATAGTTTCCTCCGATTTTTTGTGCCAATATTTTTCCGATTGGGGCAAAATTTTGCACAGATCCAGGCAGATTGGTTGTAATATCTATTTAGATAGCACACTTAATTTCGCCCGATTCCATCTGAATAGTCCTCCAAGATTTTATGTCTGTTCTATCTACAGGATATTGTAGATATTAACATTTCTTGTATGTACCCAAAGTTGTGAAGGGTATCATATTTTTATTATTTTATTGTCACTCTAATGACCACTATTATAAGCCAAATATTAAAGAGAAAGTATGGCTTTTTTATTATGATCATTTAATATTCAAAAAATAAAAACTTTTGTGTGACAGAATTGGAATATTATCGTGTAAACGTTAAATCCGGGAAACAATATTCGGAAAAGTTGTCCGTGTAAGACAGACAATTTGTTGACCTCTACTCGGTCAAGAAGATGTGTATGTCACGAAATATCGCCCAGCCTCGGAGTTCAGAGGTTTTATTTTCTAAATGAGATGTGATCAACAATTGCGATATGGAGAGATTATTAATGATTTGTTTATGGGTTTTTAATACAATATTAAGTTTCAACACACCCTGCCGCAATGATTCTACAATGACATGTTTTAAGTAGCTCTCATATATACTTTCGTACCTTAATTACAGGTGAATTCTTAACGAAATACATTCTTCATTATATTCCCTTACTAGGCAAACTGATCAGTTTTCATTATTCTAAAATCCCAAATTGATTTGGTTACTCACCTAATATGTTTTTCACTCAATTTCTTTCTGCAACCATTTTTTTTTTTAATTTTAAAACTTGTTTTCTAAATCATGTTATCCAATCTTCATTTCCATAATAAAATTCATATGATCTCTAATACAATTACCCACAACTGTAATGGTTCTATATAAAGAAGGTGTATCACATGCTCGCTCTACCCTCATCCCAAATTGTTAACTATATTCTTGTTTGCTTTCATTTATGTTTGTAATTTAAATTTATTCTTTTCAGTGTACAATATTATTTCATCTATCATCATTTTCGAAGGCAATATGCAGTCATGTTTTATTAGACACATCATCTGAACGATATCAATGTTTGTCCTCGTATGTCCTGGTTTGTTCCATTTTCCTTTACCAGCTACTGTAATATTCATAACTTAAACAAGAACAACAACATCAACAAAAATAATAATGACAAAAGAATTTCACCTTTGTAAGTCGAATACCCCTCCCCACTTCACCACCAAATAATGTATATAACTTCTATCTCTTCTATTTCCCATATACCAAATGTAAAAAAGTGCAAATTGAATTGCCAAACGAAATATTAGATGCTTTGAATATTTTCAACATATTTTGTTCAACAAATTCCGACCCCATGTACAACAACAATAATAATAAGTAAAATATACACTGCCATACCGCCAGACAAACAATGAAAACAAAAGAAACTAATTTTGTAAATGTTGATACAACAGGGGACAGACAAGTTAGAAGGCAGCCCAACCATCAAGCCAGTCAGTGAGACAACAAATGCTGTTGCTCCAGCAAAGGTACACAGCCACCGCCATCAAGGGTTCGAAGCTCTTGTTCTACATGAATTACGAGGTGAAAAACAACAACAATGCTGTTGTCGTTGGGGTGGTAGTGGTGGGAGTTGTGAATGTCAGCAGGCAAATCTGAACACACACTAAAAACTTATTACCAAACCATGTCGAGTCGTGTGGGCTACAGCTCCATTACCCTCGGGATTGTGTACTATGACTGCTGCTGGCTGCTCGCAAATGCGTAGGGCGCTTTTTGGCAGCGGACAGAGAGTGCGATGGCATAAAGTTTACAAACCCGTAGTGATTGATAAATATTTAAAACACAGGCAACAACGAAAAATAATTGAAATAAGTGAAGCGTTCACTCAACATTGAATTACTATGAATTGGATGTAACAAGAACAAGAACACTGCAGCAGCAACAACAACAACAGCCACAAGTAAAATATCCCATTCTCTAGCTTTGCAAATTTTTTTCTTTTGGTTCTTTCCTTTATTTTAAACTTCATTCCAGCCATGTCGACCCCATCTCAAAGGAAAGATTGTTTTACTTTTCATAACAAAAATTCGATAGCATGGAATCGACCGTTTGTTCGTTTGTCAGTGTGAGTGTGTTTGTGTGCGTGTGCGTGTAAGGATGAATGTGCGTAATATTCAATTGCTCCCCAGATGATGTTCGCCAATACGCCATTGTGGCTTCCACAAGTCTTAAACTTTGATGGCTTCTCTATTCCTACTTATTAGCATCCTTCGCTTCTGTAATTTTCCAGAAGTACAGTGGATTTGAATGTAATAGCTGTCATTTGTATGGCATGAAACAGAGAGGTCACTAAATATAATAATATAATAATTTTTTAATTTTTAAAACAGTTGTGGTCGATTTTTAGCTCCTGGGAGATGTTACGACTGCTAACATGCCGGCCAACTTCGACCATTTCTCCGTTATTTTCGATGACCGGCCTAACTGGATTTCCAAATTAATATATATCTGGCCTAAAATGTAATATTTATCTTCAAAAATTGGTCTCCAATGGTCAAAGCACTTTTTCCAATTTATTCAATTCAGGTTTTTTGAAGGCTTCAATAACACTTTCAGGCGACAAAAAACACTGTCCACCCTCACCCTTAGGGCTAATGAGTATATAAACTTTCCTACGACAAAAAACATAGATCAAGTTCGAAAACTTAGATCAAGCTCAGAAGACTGACAGGTTTTCTTACAGGACATCCTAGCCTACAGGGACATATTGGGTGCGAGGGAAGCAGCAGCTGTATTTATTTCCTTTGCTACTGACCAGCATTTATTATATTTCCTTTGCTACTGACCAGCATTTTCGAAATAATTCTAAGGAAATGGCACTATGTACGAACTAACCGGCCTAGCTTACCTGAGGGCACAGATTGGGAGCGAGGGAAGCAATAGCTGTAGAGCGTATGGGGAAGACAGTCAAACGCTGGAATATTTTCTTTGCCACTGCCCAGCATTTCCCCAATAATTCTTGGGAAATGACATTATCTACGATCTAACCGAGCCTGTGTAATATTTCGCGCTATTTGCACTCTCTTGACCGATTTTGGAATAAAAAACCAGTAAGGAAAGTAGTAAACTCGGACTGGGCCGACTATATGATACCCTTCACCACTTTGGGTATATTGTAGATGTGTATCCTTAGAATTGTATGTCCATGTTCCCTTGAAGGAACATATTTACGTATTTCTGCAACCTATGATAAATTTAATTTCATTCGGGCAGATTTAGAGTCGCTTGCGTACCATGGGCAAATTTATGGAAAACGATTTGTAGCAAAATTGATACACGCTATTCCGTACGCCGCACTGCTAAACATTTAACTTTAATCAGACACCCGTTTGATATATTTCATGAAAACTCAATAACGCCATTCAAGCCTCAATTTAATATGTTGCGCAAAAATTCGAGTTAATCGGACAAACATTAGGAGCACCATTTAGGTAAAATCGGACGAATATATAAAGGAAGGATATATAGGGACTATAGATCGAATGATATATAGGGACTTTGGTGCACTATTTAAATCTATCTAAATCTGAACCGATTTTCACGAAACTTAGCACACTTCATTATAGAGTTAATTCATTACGCTCTCATTTCACCTAAAATAGGTCGAAAATATATGTGGGAGCTATATCTAAATCTGAACCGATTTTCTCCAAATTTCATCCAAATCGGATTACCTGTACTTTGTTTACAATTTAACATTAACAGACGGATGGACATGCATAAACCGACTCAGAAAATGATTCTATGGATATTCTCAAAAGGAACCATGGGTCTATCTCGATTCCTTTTGCCTGTTGCAAAAATATACCCAAAGACATAATACCCCGCACCACAGTGTGGTGAAGGGTATAATTACTCCATAAGATTTAAATTTTATTATTTTACACAAAATAGTTTTGGTTCATTTGACTATTATTATGACAGACATTCGAATTAGTTGGAAGGCGATCTTGTGATTCTCGGATTAAAATTGTGGCGTCTAGAGTGAATAGAAATCCATCCACTTTTTACACAGAAGCATGGGTCCATATGACACTCTAAATATTTATATCCAACATTGTTCCTTGGCCAGAGCCCTTACTCCGTTTAAAATTTCATGATGTGAAGAAAACACACACATTTTTTTTTGGTTCATTTCACCCCTAAATACTAACAGATCATTACCAAATACCTTGTTTGCATTCTTTGTCCAAAACCGTCCTACATGCAAAATTTCGTGACAATTGGCCCATAACAATGGCCTGTACCGTGGTTACAAATTATAATGGACAAACGGGCGGACACACATGTCTAGATCGATTCATATAGTCGAGATATAGCGATTGGTATACGAAAAGGTGGGTTTAGGACCAATGTTTCGCTACGCTACAAACGTTTGCGGTCACTCAAAGCGTTAATATTAATTAATTTAATTATGAAAAAAATGTATTAAATTTGTATACACTAATTATTATCTTATTTTATTATTTATTATTTTTTTATAAGCAGTTCAACATCTACAGCCTTGCAATGATGACGGATTACTGCAGCTTCCTGTTGCTGGTTGCCTGCTTTTTCGGAGGAAAAGTGTAACCTCGACAACGCGTAATGCTTCTCAACTTTGTTTCTCCTCAGTGTCGGTGGAAACTTCGCTTCAAAATGAGCGTTCATCATGAATGATTGGAAAAATATTCACAGAAGGCTTCGACAATCAACTTCGTTAGTCAAGAAGAGTTTTTACAGATACTGATCGACTGACAAACAATGCGTTTCTCTGAAGCACCCATCGGCATTAGCTCAGTTAATAATGGTCATCGGACACATCTGGTTCCGTTCCGATTACTGGGTCCTTTTCTGAGATAGGAGGTTTTGGCCTCCTCCTTACCACTTTTGGCAGCAGTCTTCGTTGAGGTATCCCAAACAGTTTGCTCTTTCTACTGCTATAAAACAGTATTCCTCAAAATTCGATAATTTATTTTTTAGACACGTTCTTCAGTCAAATTTGTTACAATTTGTTATTTTGGGTTCTCATTGTGTGGCAAGTCTTCCCACCAGAAATTATAAATATTGTTCTAGCTATGTGTAAAGCCCCATATCTGAAGGGAAGCCAGGTCCTTGATGCATTTTCCTTGACATTTCGAGATTTTAGCGGGTGAACAATTTTCTCAGTATAAGACCATTTCCTACATATCCCTCATACAAAGGTCATGTGACATCTTTGCTATGCTCATGATTAACAACATTAATGCACCCTAGGTTTCCATTGACATTTGAAGACCTCTAGGTCTTCTATTGACATTAGAAAACCCCTAGGTTTTAGAACACCTCTAGGTTTTATATTAAATTTAAGAGAAGATCAATTAGTAAAATTCAATAGACATTAGAATACCTCTCGTATTTATCTCGAATTGAAGATCTCTAAGTCTTCTTTTTGGCAATAATAGACCACGTGTTCTACTTGCGAAAATTGAAGGCCTCTTACTCTTCTATTACCAATACCTCTAGCCTTTTTATTAAAAACAGAAGACCTCTAAATCTCTTCCTCCGAAAATTAAAAGTTTGCCAACTTTAATTGATTGCTTACCACTGTTACAATTTCGTTCATACAATACAGTGTCTTGTGCCAATCCTCACAGCTTTGATGTTATCAGCGATGCGTGAAAACGTCGATTTACGCTGTCTTTAGAAGATTGTCTGAAACGCAGTCACCTCTATCCAGCATATCTGACTTCAAACGATGAGTTAAGAGGCAGCAGCAAGAAGACGAACAAATTTTTAACATTTCGCCTTTTACTCTTTGTGCTGGAACTCAAGTAAAAAAACGTTCCAATTCATGGATCTTATCCAATTTCTTTGTGTAGCTTTATCGCAATTGTCATTGTCACAGTTATCAGTTTGGTTGTGTGTGTGTGTGTGATTTCAATGAGCGACAAGTGTGTCCTTTGTAATGCGTATGACATTCGAAATCACTTGAGATTTTAAAGATTTCCCCGAACCAACGAAGCATCGAGGCAGAGTAATAGTAACCAGCAGCAGCTCCAAGGCGAACTTTACTTTTGTTTACCACTACATGAATGAAACATTGTCATTAAGGACGACGGGCTGTGCTATCTTAACAGTAAAAATTAAAAACATGATGGTTGGATAGCATTGTCGTTTTGTTCGTTTATTTGTTTTACTACAATTAAGAATTGTTTACCGAGACACCGAAATGGTAGCAGTAGTGGAGAAGGTAGTTGTCATTCGTCCATTAAAGAAGGGTTGAATGTTGTTAGCTTGTGAACAATATATTTTTTTATTTCAATTTCGAATTTTGTAATATGTGTTTCACCATCTTTAGTTTTTAATAATATTTTTTATCAATCTGCATGTGACTAACGAATATTCGAAAATGTAATATATTGTGTGCAAATTATATTCCGATGTTCTTTAATCCTCCTTCAAGATTTATGGACAACCTGTGAGGAAAGTTGTAAAGTCGGACGGGGCCGACTATTTAATACCATTCCCCACTATGGGTATATTAAGCAGGACTAGTAACATGAAATTCGATGAACTAAAATATGTGATATTTACCTAAGTGTGAATCGATCCATAAACATGTCATTCGTTTTTTACAATGGGACAAAAGTATGTAAATCGACTTCAAAGAAATATCACTAGGACATCCGTTCAAATAAATATCAATAGGACCTCCGTTATGCTATGTATGTACATCTAGAAAACGCAACTACGTTATTGTATGCTCAATTTTGTACGTTGTGCAAATTTCATGTCAATCTGACAAACATGAGGAGTTTACTTAAAATGGGACGAAAATATATATGGAAGCTATATCCAAATATGAACCGATTTCTACAAAACTTGTCACAGGTTACACTAATTTCAGTTTTATTTAAAACTAGCGGGCCCGGCAAACGTTGTCTTGCCAAGCAATATTGTTGATGTATAATTTTCGGCGTTCTAGGTTTGTTTTTATACCCTCCTCCATAAGGTGGATTGTACAAATTTTTGTAATAACTTGGTATTTATCAGATCACACTTAAAGTACAATTTGTGGTTAATGAGCGAGTCATTTTGCTATTTTTGTCTTCTAAAGTTTCTGTAGATAGAAGTTTATGAATTATTGAATTTGTGGAAAGTAAATTTAATTGAGCAGAAAATCACCCTAATTAATAATATCAATATTGACCCAAGTATTCGGATAGCTCCCATATAACGGTATCCATTAATATTCGGTATTTGGCTGAAATTTTTTATTCGCCCAAGCTTCCAAATATCCCTCATATAATTTTTAAATCTAATCGGCAGTAATTTGGTGTATGGTTGTTTTATTTGGTAGAATGAATCGTACTAAAAGTATATATATTGGTCCACCCTTTGATGTAGCTCCCATATAACGGTACCCAAAATATTCGGTACTTTGGGGAGTTTGTTCCAGTGTGTCAACCAAGGTGGCCGTAATGTTATTTGGTTCAAATTTGCTCATAGAGTTGGCCTAAAGTATTAAAAAGGCGCCATATTTCAAGTTCTTACCCGCTTTTTCTAACGTGAGTGTCTGTATATTATTTTTAAAGAGCATGGGCAACCTACTATAACATAGTGTTGTAACATTGTTCCCATATAAATTTCCCGACCAATTTAAGGAATCTACATATTAGAAGATATGAAAAGTTAGATTTAAGTTTAGTTGATATATCAAAGGTATTTGCAATTTTATAGTCACAGGTTCACTTTTTTTATATCAACTTAATGAATTTTGCACAGAAAATGGCATCGTATATTAGTTTTCTCTGTGATACACATTTGTGGTATCGGATATATGCGAGGTGTTGTGTTTATAAGTTCAAAGGCATTGACCAACGATTAGGCATATAACCACCATATAATGGTACCACCTGATTTGATATTTCCCGTGCCATAGCAACATTTAAGTGCTTTAAAGAACAACGTGTCCTTATAGAACTATTACTATTCTTATTTTAAGAAAAATGATCTATTGCGAATATCTTCTGATTTTTATCCTTGCATTTGTCCCAAAATGTACGTGCATTCTATGGACAACGTGTACATAAAATGATCGCGTGTACATTCAATGATATATTCTCAATTATTTTTTGAATTTTCACAAAAAAGTTTCAATACAATGTCAATCAAATTAAAAAAAAAAAAAAATCAAAATTTTCAATAATTGACAAATGAAGGCTTAAAGGATTGATACGCTATCAATTTTTGCCCAAATATCTCAAAATAGCAACTACGACGTGGGGCAATCATATGCGAGGTGTTGTGTTTATAAGTTCAAAGGCATTGACCAACGATTAGGCATATAACCACCATATAATGGTACCACCTGATTTGATATTTCCCGTGCCATAGCAACATTTTAAGTGCTTTAAAGAACAACGTGTCCTTATAGAACTATTACTATTCTTATTTTAAGAAAAATGATCTATTGCGAATATCTTCTGATTTTTATCCTTGCATTTGTCCCAAAATGTACGTGCATTCTATGGACAACGTGTACATAAAATGATCGCGTGTACATTCAATGATATATTCTCAATTATTTTTTGAATTTTCACAAAAAAAGTTTAAATACAATGTCAATCAAATTAAAAAAAAAAAAAAATCAAAATTTTCAATAATTGACAAATGAAGGCTTAAAGGATTGATACGCTATCAATTTTTGCCCAAATATCTCAAAATAGCAACTACGACGTGGGGCAATCATAATAGCTCGATACTAAATTCGTGGAAATGCAAATATGCTTCATAATATTTTTTTGCGTTTTTCGACTTTTTCTCACCATATAAACCTTCCCTAAAGATCCACGAAGATTTGAAGAGTAACATAAGAAAAATCTGTTCAGCCGTTCTCGAGTTTTAGCGAGACTAACATACAGCATTTTTTTTTTAAGTCAATGACAATCTAATTGATTATAGAAAATTAGCATATTTTGAGAATTTTCCATAATTGACAATTACATTTTCGACCACAATATGTCCAAAAAGAACTACGAAGAGATGAAACCTTAAATGTTCGGTATAAAATGTGTGGAAATGCTAATATCTTCCAAAATATATTTTGCAACATTTTCGCGGATTTTTCTTAAAATGTTCTTTCATTAAAACCTTTCCACTTCAATTACAGACTACTAACAGAAACTTTAAGTCAAATCGGTCCAGCCGTTTCTTTAAAATAATTTTTGCAAGATTTTCGCGGATTTTTCTCATAATTTTATTTCATAAAAACCTTCCCACTATAATTACCGACAACTTAAAGAAATTTTGAGTCAAATCGGTCCAGCCGTTCTCAATTGATGCGTTAGTATACATTTTTATACCCTACACAACTATGTTGTCAGGGTATTATAGCTTTGTGCAGCCCCAAAAGTTTGTAACGCCGCGAAATATCGGTCCTAGACCCACCTTTAAGTATACCGATCGTCATATCTCGACTAGCTGAGTCGATCTAGACATGTGTGTCCGTCCGTCCGTCCGTCCGTCCGTCCGTCTGTCCATTATAATTTGTAAACACGATACAGGCCACAGTTATGGACCAATCTTCACGAAATTTTGCATGTAGGATGGGTTCTGGCCAATGAAGACCCCTATTGTTTTTGGTAAAGATCAGTTAATATTTAGGGGATGAAATGGACCAAATACTAAATTTTTGTCGGTTTTTCTGGTCGCTCCAGAGGCCGCAATTATGGCCCAAACACCGCGAATTTTTGCATGGAGAAGGGGATCGGGCCAGAGAATAAGCATGCATGTTTTGATAAAGATCGGTCAATATTTAGCGGGTCAAATGGACCCTGACTTTTGTGTGAAAAATTACAAAATTTGTATTCTATGGCATATATATTTACTCCTGGAGGATGTAGACCCCAGGAGTTGATAGCACATCCAAGAGGAGTGGTTGGCCTTTAAATTGATACCAAATATAGTGATGTATCTACTCAGATGTGGGAGTTACAGTCAAATATTTACAGGTGCTTACGTATTCAAATATTATTCAGTAACCCATTACCACATTAGAGGGAGAAATATCGCGCTGATGGCTTTGAAATTTTTCATGAAGTTCCAGTTATGGTCAAGAACAACGCCTATAATTTTCGGTGATGATCAGATTAAAATTTTGGGATGAAATGGACCGAAAACATAATTTTTTGTGTGTTTTCGAGTAGAGTATAATCCGAAAATCACAACACAACCCACCGTGAAGGTAATCTGGACAAGTAATTAGAAGGACTGTACTGAATATTCGAAAAAAGTAAGGAAGAGGTGTTGTTAACCTCTAATCGGACAAGAGGGGGCAAATATCACGAAATATTACTCAGACTCGGAATAAACATCCTCAGAAAGTTAGAGTTCGTGGTAGTTGTGTAGGGTATCGCATGGTCGGCCCCGTCCGACTATACTGCTCCGCTCACTGGTTCTTTCTCCATTTTTATACCCTACACAACTATGTTGTCAGGGTATTATAGCTTTGCGCAGCCCCAAAAGTTTGTAACGCCGCGAAATATTGGTCCTAGACCCACCTTTAAGTATACCGATCGTCATATCTCGACTAGCTGAGTCGATCTAGACATGTGTGTCCGTCCGTCCGTCCGTCTGTCCATTATAATTTGTAAACACGATACAGGCCACAATTATGGACCAATCTTCACGAAATTTTGCATGTAGAATGGGTTCTGGCCAATGAAGACCCCTATTGTTTTTGGAAAAGATCGGTTAATATTTAGGGGATGAAATGGACCAAATACTAAATTTTTGTCGGTTTTTCTGGTCGCTCCAGAGGCCGCAATTATGGCCCGAACATCGTGAAATTTTACAAGGAGAAGGGGATTGGGGCAAAGAATAAGCATGCCTGTTTTGAAAAAAGATAGGTCAATAATTAGCGGGTCAAATGGACCCTGACTTTTGTGTGAAAAATGACAAAATTTGTATTCTTTGGCGTATATATTTGCCCCTGAAGGACCTAGACCCAAAATGTTGATAGTATGTTAAAGAGGAGTGGTTGACCTTTAAATTGATACCAATTATGGGGTCATATGTACTCAGATGTGGGAGCTACACTTAAATATTTACAGGTGCTTACGCATTCAGACATTATTTAGTAACCCAAAACCACACTAGAGGGCGGAAATATAGCGCTGATCGCTTTGAAAATGTCCATGAGATTTCAGTTATGGTCAAGGACAACGCCTATAACTTTCGGTGATGATCAGAAAATAATTTTGGGATGCAGTGGACCGAAAACTTAATTATTTTTGTGATATTTTCGAGTCGATCTATAGATCACAAATGAAAGCTGAACATCACAACACAACCCACGGTGAAAGGAATCTGGACCCTAGCTGTACTGATTACTCGTAATATTCGGAAAATATATCAGTGTAAGGAAGAGGTGCTGCTTACCTCTAATCGGGCAATAGAATGCAATTATCACGAAATATTGCCCAGGCTCGGAATAAACATCCGCAGAAAGTTCGGTTTCGGTGGTAGTTGTGTAGGGTATCGTATGGTCGGCCCCGTCCGACTATACTGCTCCGCTCACTGGTTATATATATAGATTAATCAATATTATATAACCGATTTTCACGAAACTTGATAAACACATCATTCTGGACTAAATTCAGTAATAATAATAATATAAAAACTTTGGACGAAAATATATATCTAGATCTCCACAGATTTTCACGAAACTCAGCACACATCATTCCAGACTCAATTCAGTACGCTATAGCAAATTTCGTGCAAATCGAATGATATATAGGGATTTTGGTGCACCATTTACATTAAATCGGACGAAAATATATATGGGAGATATATCAAGATCTGAACCGAAACTTGTCAGATATCATTACAGACTCAATTCAGTATACTATGCCAAATGTCGTGCAAATCGAAATATATATAGGGACTTTGGTGCACCTTTTACATAAAATCTTAACCGATTTTCATGAAACTTTGCAGATGTCACTCAATTCAGTACGCTATGCCAATTTCGTGCAAGTCGAAATATTTATAGGGACTTTGGTGTACCATTTACATTAAATCGGACGAAACTATATATGGGAGCTATATCTAAATCTGGACCGATTTTCACCAAACTTTGCAGATGTCACTCTAGGCTCAGTTCAGTACGCTGTGCCAAATTTCGTGCAAATCGAAATATTTATAGGGACTTTGGTGCACCATTTACATTAAATCGGACGAAATTATATATGGGAGCTATATCTAAATCTGGACCGATTTTCACAAAACTTTGCAGATTTCACTCTAGGCTCAATTCCGTACGCTATGCCAAATTTCGTGCAAATCGAAAGATATATAGGGACTTTGGTGCACCATTTACCTTAAATCGGGCGAAACTATATATGGGAGCTATATCTAAATCTGGACCGATTTGCACTTGCACTTTGCAGACGTCATTCTAGGCTCAATTCACTACCGATTTTCACAGGCATCGCTCTAGGCTCAATTCAGTACGTTATGCCAAATTTCGTGCACATCGAAAAATATATAAGGACTTTGGTGCAGCATTCGGACGTAAATATATATGGTAGCTATATCTAAATCTGAACTGATTTTTCCTAATTTCAAAAGGGTTCGTTCTTGGGGCAAATAAAGGAGTTGTCCCAAATTTCATCCAATTCAGATTATAAATGCGACCTGTACTTTGTTTACAATTTAACACCAACAGACGGACAGACGAGTGAAAGTGACTCTATGCATATTCTCAAAAGGAACTATGGGTATATCTCGTTTCCTTTTGTCTGTTACAAACATATGCACACAGACATAATACCCTGTACCACAGTGTGGTGAACTGGAAATTGTTGGAAAATTCCAAAAAAGTATGATCGGTGGGCTAAAAATAGAAACAAGTGTATCAGCAATTTGAAAGTTTAGGCTGAAGCGTTACAAGTTACCGAATTCGGAGCACATCCAGAAATGCGCCAATAGTTCGGCATCATCATCTTACAAACTTAAACATAGAAGTTAGATTTCACTCCCTCTGGTCCTTCCTCTGGTTTAGAAAAATATTGGATATGCACAATTTTTACCAAATTGTTTACTTCTGTTTAAGTTCGATACATTGCTTACGGCAGTGTATATGTTCGATACATTGTTTCTCCTTCTACAGCATTACAATTAACCACTTTAATTGGCCGCTGGGGAAATCGGAGCCTAATGGGGAAATCTTCTACATTCTCGCTATCGTTGATTAAACTTGCATACTCGCTTTCGGTGATAACACACCTATTCTCTCGCTATCGTCGTTAACGCACGCTAAGCTATAGTCTTGTTTCTCACTAAACCCATCTACTTTACAATAAAGATTGAAAATATTTACTAAACACTATTTCGTCTTTCTTTTCTTTATTTTTTTGGGTTTCACTGCTACTCGGTATTACGCCAACAACTTCCCTAGAGAGATATCGTGCGCACCTGCACGGCATCGATTGAAAATTATCTGACATATAAAAGAAATATGCCCATAATATAAAATACTATAATTAGCCAAAATGCTGAGGTTATAAAAATCTGATGGTAAGGATAACTAGAACCAGCGTAGAGTTCTTCTACATAAAATCAACCGAACATGGGAGGTACCCTTACTTGAGGCTTTTTCTAAGTGTGGAGTAAACTTGGTAATTGAATATGTCATTGCCATGATCTTATATATTTGATTCAGCAGGAAAATAAAACCAGACTCCTTCAATTCCACGTTATTTATTTTGATTTTCCAGCAGAGGATGACATTACGAACAAAAAAAAAAAAACGCTTTCTTTGCGGTACTTCTTATTAGTACAAAGTACACAGGACACAACCGGAAATACTATGTCTGCAACAACTGACTGAGTGAATGACTATCTAACCGGTTGAATGTCTGCCTGTGAGCTTGCCTACTGCCTCCTTGTGTTTGTATTAATTCTGCTTTTATTCGTTTTTTGTTTGTTTGCCACGACCTCATTAATTGTAATGAGTTAAACTGTTTCACTTTGTGAATGTGGTCGATTCGCGGAATGCCAGCCTACCATTCGCGGAATGCCAGCCTACCGTCCGCCCGAATGACTGTCTGAATGACTGACTGCCTGTTTGATTGTTATCGACCTTTGTATTAACGCACATCCACATTTAATGAGATTTGTGCCCTCTTCTCGTTTTTATTGCAGCGCTTTAGTCATCGTGTTATCACATTTCAATCACTTAACTCAAAAGGATTACAAAAAGGATTGTGGATATTTAAAAAAACACACACACATATATACACACAAAAGTCACACTTTTATCTCTCTTGTAATTTCGTGTTTATTTGTATTAACACGCATTCAGATGAGGGGTGAATTCGTGTAATAAGCACTGTAACAACAAAACATACACATACATATGTACATATATAAGTTAGCTTAATTTAAAAATACATATATGGATTCCTATATAAATGTATATGGGTTATTACAATGAATGGTAATTGAATGTTAAGCAGTAAGCGTAGCAGTATAGTTTGACGGGACGAAGCATATGATACGTAACACCACTAACATAAATCCTGGTTTGGCAATATATCACCAAATTATCCTTCTATTATAGGTAATATTAAACATTTCATAGACCTTTGTGCATATGTTAGTAAATCTACCACATCCGACCTCTTACATCAATAGAATTGAAGCAGATTAAGAACCCTTAAAGTATTCTATAAAAAATACACGACCATAAACGAACGTTAAAAAAATATTCTTTAACAAATTGTCGTCGTGAAGGACCATTAAAAAATGCACGGCTGTGGAGAGGTCCTCCATAAAAACATTTTGTTTGAAATAAACGCCTATGGAGAACCCCTAAAAAATATTCTTTAAAAATACACGCCTATACAGGGCACGTAAAAAATTATTTTAAAAGATTTTACTTGCATTCTCCCAATGAAGCGTTCCAGCATTTTGCATGTATTTTTGTTAACAAAGTACAGGTCGCATTTCTGATCTGATTTGGATGAAATTTAGCACAATTCAATTATATAACCCAAGGACGAACCCTATTGAAATTGGGAAAAATCGGTTCAATTTACACCTAATTTGGCACAGCGTACTGAATTAAGCCTAGAACGATGTTTGTAAAAATTCGTGAAAATCGAAATTTTGCACAGGTTACTGAATTAAGTCTGAAAATATGTGTGTTAAATCGGTTCAGATTTTCAAGCACCAAAGTCCCTATATATCCTTCGATTTGCACGAAATTTGGCACAGCGTACTGAATTAAGCCTAGAAAGATGTGTGTTAAATCGGTTCAGATTTAGATATAGCTCCCATATATATTTTTGTCCGATTTTAGGTAAATAGTGCACCAAAGTCCCTATATATCTTTCGATTTTCACGAAATTTTACCTAGCGTACTGAATTAAGTCTAGAACAATGTGTGTTAAATTTCGTGAAAATCGGTTCAGATCGGTTCGAATTGGATGAAATTTGGCACAGTTCATTTGTTTGGCCCAAGGACGAACACTATATAGATTTAGATATAGCTCCCATATATATTTTCGTCCGATTTAAGGTAAATGAGGTACCAAAGTTCCTAAATATCTTTCTATTTGCACGAAATTTGGTACCGCCTACTAAATGAATTAGGTCTTGAATGATGTGTCCTAAGTTTCGTGAAAATCAGTTTATATTTAGATATAGCTTCAATACATAGTTTCGTCCGATTTTAGTTAAATGGTGCACCAAAGTCTCTGAAAATCATTCGATTTGCACGAATTTTGGCATAGCGTATTGAATTAAGTCTGGTATGATGTGTACACCTCCTATATATATTTTCGTCCGATTTTAAGTAAATTATGCACTAAAGATCCACAGCTAGGCCGATTGACACAACGTATTGAAATTAGTATAAATTAATCTCTGACAAAATCGGTTCAGATATAGATATCTCGTATCAAATCGGTTCAGATATAGATATCTCGTAGCTTCCATATATAATTTCGACTTATTTATTGAGATTCAATTTTATACCAAATAGCGTGTGTCAAGTTTGCTTTAAATCGATTTACACAAATCAGTCCCACTGTTCGCAAACGACTCTAAACTTGCCCAAATGAAATGAAATTTATCATAGGTTCCAGAAAGATATAAAAATCACATATTTAAGTTCGTTCAATTTCATGTACCCATATGTACCCAAAGTGGTGAAGTGTATAATATAGTCGGCCCAGTCCGACTTTACTACTTTCCTTACTGGTTTTGTATGATTTTAAAGGCATTTCTACGATTTTATCAACATTTTCGACGACCGGCCTACCTTTAACATCAACAAATCCTGAACGGATTCTTCGAAACCATAATTGATTGTTACAATATCGGAACCATAAACACCATTCATAATTTTAGCCGCTTGGCTTGCATTTTCGCCTTTGTCAAAGAAAATGTAAAACGTACCGAACTTTCTCTGTGTTCACTTCCATAGTTAACACCCTGTATCTCACAACTGAATGAACCAAACAAAAACCAGTAAGGAAAGTGGTAAAGTCGGATGGGACCAACTATATGATACCCTTCACCACTTTGGGTAAATTCAACAGATGAATCTTAACAGACGTCGCATTTTTGATTTTCACGAAACTTAACACACATCATTCTAGACTTTATTCAGTACGCTGTACCAAATTTCGTGGAAATCGAAAGGTATACAGAGACTTTGGTACACCATTTTCCTTAAATCGGACGAAAATATATATGGGAGTTATATCTAAATCTGAAACGATTTTCACGAAACATAGCACACATCATTCTAGGCTTAATTCAGTACGCTGTGCCAAATTTCGTGCAAATCAAAAGATATTTAGGGACTTTGGTGCACCATTTACCTTAAATCGGACGAAAATATATATGGGAGCTATATCTAAATCTGAACCGATTTTTCCCAATTTCAATAGGGTTCGTCCATGGGCCAAATAAGTGACGTATGCCAAATTTCATCCAATTCGGATAATAAATGCGACCTGTACTTTGTTTACAATTTACCATGGGCAGACAGACGGACGGACGGACGGACATGCATAAATCGGCTTAAAAAGTGATTATATGCATATTCTCAAAAGGAACCATGAGTCTATCTTGATTCCTTTTGTCTGTTACAAACATATGCACAAAGACATAATACCCTGTACCAGCAACGTACACAGTGTGGTGTACAAAATGAAAATTCGCTATAGCAAACATAAATTTACTGTGAAAAAAATTTGGTTGAAAAACGCGCTCAAGAACCCCAAAATACCGAATATTGGGGGGTACCCTTATATGGGGGTTACCCGAATAAATTGACCTATATTTATAATTTATAATGGAGAGATTTGATACCTAATAAGAACTCGACATACTAAATTACAGTCAATTCCGTCGAAAAATACGATCAGAACCCCCAAAATACCAAAAATGTGGGGGTACCGTTATATGGGGACTACCAGAAATACTGGACTTATATTTATAATTTTTAGTGGAGTAATTTGGTACCCAATATGAACCCAATGTACAAAATTTCAGAGAATTCAGTTATAAAACGAGCTCAATAACCCCAAAATACCGAAAATTGTGGGTACCCTTATATGGGGACTATCCGAAAAAATTGACCTATATTTATAATTTTTAGTAGGGAAATTTGCTACCCAATAAGAACTCAAAGTACCAAATTTCAGCGAATTCGGTCCAAAAGTGCGATCAAAACCCCCAAAGTACCGAAAATTGGGGCTACCCTTATATGGGGACTATCCGAAAAAATTGACCTATATTTATAATTTTTAGTAGGGAGATTTGCTACCCAATAAGAACTCAAAGTACCAAATTAAGTACAATAGGGTTCGTCCTTGGGCCAATTAAGTGACCTGTGCCAAATTTCATCCAAATCGGATCATAAATGCGAACTGTACTTTGTTAACAAAAATACATGGACGGGCGGACGGACGGACAGACGGACATGCATAAATCGACTCAGAAAGTGATTCTATGCATATTCTCAAAAGCAACAATGGGTCTATCTCAATTTTTTTTGCCAGTTACAAACATATGCACAAAGACATAATACCCTGTACCACAGTGTGGTGAAGGGTATAAACAGCAAAATAATTTTTTTACAACGAAATGTCACCCTTCTAACCACCATAAATCTGAAATTGTTTGATTGATACTTTACGAGAAATCTATCAGTACAGCCATCTGCCGAAAAAATAATGGATTTCTTTTTCCCCAACCTAATACAATCGCTTTATATTTGTTGTCTGAGTTCATGCAAAGTGTGCACCAAATAGTAAATGTTTCTCTGATCGTGATACATTTTGGATATCGCAGGGTGCTGCAACATACCGAATAATTGTTGCTCCGATAGATCAAACACATCCAGATTTGCGTATAGCTCACATATATAATTTTGCTCAGATTCATACAAGTGGTACACTAAAGAACACGTCCGACATTTGGACTTTTTATGTTTTAAAGCCCTTTAGGGAATTACCAGAAGGAGTGGTTCGATAGGCTGTATCTTTGGATATGATCTTAACTTAATAATTTTTACAACAGGGAGTGGGTCTAAAAAATCCCATTTTAAATTCAAAGGAGCACTTTGAGGGAGGTACCAAAAGGAACCTACCAATAATTCCAACTTTCGAACACAATATAGTTTTAGTAAAAATATGAAATGATGTAAAGTTTGAATAAAAAAAACTTAGGTACTGAAAGGAGAGGGCTAATATTCTGCATCTTCGAACGTGATTTATGTGATTTTGGAAGAAATCGGAAACACTTTTCGTGAGTTATCGGGCGCACCATCCAGCTTTCAGCCTTAAGACTGCACTCCAGAGTTGAGTTTATACCTTAAAATACTTTTTCTAATAATGAATATTTTATTCAAATTGAATTGGAATAGTTTTCTTCACAAATCTTTTAAATTTTCTAATATGAGCATCAGAAAATCTAGTGTTAAAACAGATGGCCAACTCCAAACGGACAGAAGTTGGTTAATTGGTACTACATTTCGATTTGTCGAAAATTACCAAAAACACCTAGTAATGTAATGCCCCATATATCCCATTCCATACATATACAAATATATGTAAATAGATTGTAATATACATGAGTCGCTGTTAGTTAGTATTCGTATTCACAATTTTTAAATGCTTACTATATAATTGCTTGTTAATAATAAGTAGGCCACCATAGAGTACCATTGTAATGTGCAGTTGATGTTGTTGTTGTGGTCGTTGTTCTGGTGGTACTGGCGTTTTTAGTCTGTTAAAAATGCTAGTTAACTGGTTAGTTAGCTGTGGTGGATATGCGTTTGCATGTTTGCTTTATTATTATTTTTTCCTCTTTTTTTGTTTTGTTTTTCGGTGTATTTTGCAATGCAGATTAACTATAATTTTGCCACGAACAAAGTTACATTTTTATAAAAGTAGGGTGTTTCCTACTACATGGTAAAACATTTAAAGATTAATTACAATATAACACGATATGTCTTTATTAAAGTTTGTTTTCTAACTGATTTAAACTAAAAATAATTTAAAAACGCGAAATTGTGGTACAATTTTAAATTATTATGTCAAATATTGTAGTTATGTAGATAACCCAGTAAGGAAAGGATCAAGGAATTTTGTAAAAGAGGATATTTAGATGTTTTGGAAATATATATATATATATATACCTTTCAAATATTGAATACGTAATGTTGAGACAGAGCATAAAAAGATCGGGTCGATCCCAACATTACGATATTTTTATTTATTACTGTAAAATTTATTCTCACTGTAATACATTTCATTTCAAATTTATGTAAATCGATTAAGAGCATACTTGATACTCGATATTCGGTATGCCGTACTCTTCAAAATATAATCTCAGTCAGACACCCGTTTGATATATATATATATATATATATAGGGGAAAGGGGGCACCTTTGAACGTGGGGCACCTTAGAACAGCGCTCATAAAATCTTGGTTTAATATTTTTCCGACCCGCAACCACATTTTTGTATATGGTAATCTTGTTCTCTATATGCGTAAACCACTTTGGCTTGCTTTTTCAGTTGTCGAAAAATTGTGCATGGGTGACCATGTTTTCTCAGTGTCATTGTAAACTATTATTCATTTGGTTGCAAGGGCGCAGGAAGAATTCTGTGTTAGTTTTCTTTCGTCAAACAAATTTTTTGCATTCCAACAATCATTTCAAACATAACTAATGTAATTTCTTTCATATATATTTATTACAAAAAAAGTTATTTTAAATTTCCGTAAAATGACATGGGTGGGGCACCTTTGAACATGCCATTAAATTCGAGTAAAAAAGGAGTTTTTAACTTTTGGCTTCGATTTCTCAAAATTTCAAATGGGCTAATAAGATTACGAAATTACCTGTATTTTTCACCATATTAATTTTTGTTTTTAAGTCATTTTATGTTTTAATAACTTTTGATCTAAATTTTTTAAATTTTGAACATTTTTTTATATATTTTTATACCCTTCACCACACTGTGGTACAGGGTATTATGTCTTTGTGCATATGTTTGTAACAGGCAAAAATAATCGAGATAGACCCATGGTTCCTTTTGAGAATATGCATAGAATCACTTTCTAAGTCGATTTATGCATGTCCGTCCGTCCGTCTGTCGATGTTAAATTGTAAACAAAGTACAGGTCGCATTTATGATCCGAATTGGATGAAATTTGGCACAGGTCACTTATTCGGCCCAAGGACGAACCCTATTGAAATTGGGAAAAATCGGTTCAGATTTAGATATAGCTCCCATATATATATTTAACCGATTTAATGTAAACGGTCCCTATATATCTTTCGATTTGCACGAAATTTGGTACAGGCTAATCATTTAGGTCTATAATGATGTCTGTCGTGAAAATCGGTCCAGATTTAGATATAGCTCCCATATATAGTTTCGTCCGATTTCAGGTAAATGGTGCCCCAAAGTCCCTATATATCTTTTGATTTGCACGAAATTTGGCACAACGTGCTGAATTAAGCCTAGATATGCCAATATATATATATATATAGCTCCCATATATAGGTTCGTCCGATTTCATGTAAATGGTGCCCCAAAGACTCTATATATCTTTTAATTTGCACGAAATATGGCATAACGTACTGAATTAAGCCTAGAGTGATTTCTGCCAAGTTTAGAGAAAATCGGTCCAGATTTAGATATAGCTCTCATATATAGTTTCGTCCGATTTCATGTAAATGGTGCCCCAAAATCCCTATATATCATTCGATTTCCCCGAAATTTGGCATAACGTACTGAATTGAGCCTAGAATGATGTCTGCCAAGTTTCATGCAAATCGGTCCTGATTTAGATATATCTCCCATATATAGTTTCGTCCGATTTCATGTAAATGGTGCCCCAAAGTCCCTATATATCTTTCGATTTGCACGAAATTTGGTACAGCCTATTCATTTAGGTCTAGAATGATGTATGTAAAGTTTCGTGGAAATCGGTTCAGATTTAGATATAGCTCTCATATATATTTTCATCCGATTTTATGTAAATGCTACACCAAAATCCCATATATCTTTCGATTTGTACGAAATTTGGTATAGCGTATTGAATTAAGTCTAGAAATATTTGTTTTAAATTTCGTGAAAATCGGTTCAGATTTAGATATAGCTTCCATATATATTTTCGTCCGATTTTATTTAAATAGTTCACCAAAGTCTCTGTGTATCCTTCGATTTGCACGAAATTTGGATTTAAAAGTTAATGAAGAACTCTAAATGTGACCGAATACAGAAAACATACTGAAATAAGTGTAACCTAACACTTGACAAGTTTCGATGAAATCGCTTTAGATTTCGATATTTTGCTTTAAATATAATTATATATTTTTGTCCCTTTGTAAGAAGCAACTCTATATCCGACCAAACTTCAGTATAGGTTGCAAAATGACAAGTTTAATTGGATGTTAATGGTCCTTCAAAAATGCGACGTCTGTGAGGATTCCATCTGTTGAACATACCCAAAGTGGTGAAGGGTATCATATAGTCGGCCCCGTCCGACTTTACTACTTTCCTTACTGGTTTTTAATGAATTAATGTATTTCTGATATGTATGAATAAAATACATACATATTTGAACATAAACACTGTAAAAAACCATGTCGTTCAAAAATGCCAACTCCTGTTCAAAGGTGCCCCCTGGGGGGGGGGGGGGGGGGGGCAGTTTTGAACACTTTGAGTTCGTCCATTAAAACAGTAATAAAATATATTTATCAAGCTTATAGTATGTCATATGTATATTTATTTTAAAGGTTACATATGTACCTATTAGTTAAAATTTATAAGAAACCAAAAATGATAAAATAAAAAATTTTATAAGGCTTGAAAGTAAAAAGTGTTCAAAGGTGCCCCCCTCTCCCCTTCATATATATATATATATATATATATATATATATGAAAGCTGTGTCTGCATCTGCACCAATTTCAACAAAACGGAATAACGCCATTCTAGTGTCAATTCGATATGTTGCACTATGTCGCGAGTTCATAGAAACAGCGGCCAAAAATAGGTACATGTGCTTATTATTGGCCTAAAGAGCAACTGACAAAAAATTGGAGAGATTGGATCATGATTTGGTATACCTCCCATGTAATGGGTCTTTAGAATGTCATCATTTTTGGTCTATAAAATCTTTAATATTCAACCAAATTCATTTGCATTTACTTAGGCCTATAAAGCAACTGACCAAAAACTGGATAGATCGGACAAAGATGTGATATACCTCCCATACAAGGGACCTTGAAACTTTTACTATTTTGGGCTATATAATCGTTAATATTCAACCAAATTCAATGATAAATGGCAATTTATATTTACTTATGCCTATAAAGCAACGGACCAAAAACTGGGTAGATCGGGCCAAGATTTGATATACCTTCCATACAAAGGGTCTTGAAAATCCAATTTTTGGACCTATAAAATTGCTTATATTAATCCAAATTCCCAAAAAAAGGTTCATGTCTTCGTCCGTTGCAATTTTGTTATTGGTCCATGGTACCTACCATACCAAACGTCCCTATAAAAGTAACTTTCTGTACTATAAAATGGATATATGCAGCTAAATTAAGAATAGTAGTTTTATTATTGTTATGTTTATTATAATAAAATATTTGATATACCTTAGTTCCTAATAAATTATTTTTTTATCATTAACAAAATTTTCAAAACCCAAATAAGAGATATATAAAATATTGTCTTCCCCAATGTACGATTTAGTATCATCCATGTTATAATTGCGGGCCTTAACTTTATGGCTGTTTAAGGATATTACAAGGTCGGGTTGACTCGGCTTTAACAAAAGTTCGGGCTGCTACTAATTATTTAGTGGTATGACTTGTTAGCATCTTGTGAAAGTCGCTCAAAAGGTATTGTACTGCACTTTGCATATCCCATGCCATGAACAAATGTTTTTCCACAAAGGTAATTCATGTGCGACCTCTAAATTTAGATTATAAGATTATGTCTCAAATAATCTGATAAATAAGTATAATCTTCAAATTGGCTGAAAATTTATTTAAAAGCTATATTTTAATACCAATTATTCCATATCTCCGCTTCGAATAACGTTTTTGCCACTTCATTGCAAATTTTATGTAAAATATTGTATGATTGCTATGTTTGGAATCCATCTTCTTCTTCCTATTTGGCCCTCAATAACTTATTTAATTGTGTACATAACATATTGGACCATTCGCTTCCAACCATTTCATAAATATGACATATTTTTTTTATAAGGTGTTCAACAAAAAAGTTAAATAACTCTTAGGACCGCAGGTCTCCGCAGCTAAATTTTTTATAGGTAAAATGTACATACATTTCACAACTAAAATAAACAAAAATGGAGACTAAACTTTTTTTCTAGACCACTAATTTTTAGAATTGCTTTGCAAAATAGATGTACTAAGTACAACAGGTGTCTGTAACTGTAAACACCATATGATCACTATTTACACCCAAACAAAGGTGAAGCTAAGTTTTTGACATCCCAAGCTACTAAAAAAAATACTTTTTATAACCTTTACTTTTAATATTAAAATTTTTGAGCATATGAAAAAAGTGTCAATTTTTGGGAAAAAATTAGAAAATTGCCTATTGCCAACAACTATCAGATTTGAAACCTAGTATAGGCAAAACTACTTGGCGTATCAATACCAAAATTCATATTTTTCCTAACTGGTATGTTTTCTATCAATTCTCATCAATAAATTTGTGCTTCCATGTACTTGATTTTTACCATTTTTGGCCCCGGTCTATATACGAAACTATATACGAAGCTGTATCTAAATCTGAACCGATTTCAACTTGCCAAAAATGAATTTAAATTTACTTCAGTACGTTGTACAAAATTGTGTGTCAATCGTACACACTTTGGGTCTTTAGTACATGGGAGATATATCTAAATCTGAACCTATATACACGAAACTATGCACATATCAATCTTGACTCAGTCCAGAACGCTACGCCAAACTTCGTGCAAATCGAAATATATGTAGGGACTTTGCTACACCATTTATATTAAATCGGACCAAAATATATATAGGAGCTATATTCCACGAAACTTTTCACACATCGTTTTAGACATAATTCAGTTTGCTGTGCGAAAGTTTGTGCAAATCGAAAGGTATATAGGGTATTTGGTACACCATTTACATTAAATCGGACAAAAATTTATAAGGGAGCTATATCTTAACCTGAACCGATTTGCACGAAACTTAACACACATCAGTATATACTTAATTCAGTACACTATACCACATTTCGTGCAAATCGAAAAATATAGCGGGATTTTGGTGCACCATTTACATATAATCGGACGAAAATATATAAAGCTATATCAAAATCTTAACCGATTTTCCTGAGGTTTAACACACCACATTCTACACTCAATACAGTACGCAATGCTAAATTTCGTGTAAGTCGAATGATATATAGGTACTTTGCTGCACCATTTATATTAAATCGGACGAAAATATATGTGGGAGATATATCTAAATCTGAAACGATTTTCCTGAGGGTTAACACACCACATTCTACACTCAATACAGTACGCAATGCTAAATTTCATGTATGTCGAATGATATATAGGTACTTTGCTGCACTATTTACATTAAATCGGACAAAATATATGTGCGAGATATATCTAAATCTGAAACGATTTTCCCAATTTCAATAGGGTTCGTACCTTTGACAAATAAATAAGCTGTGCCAAATTTCATCTAATTCGAATTATAATTGCAACCTGTATATATCGACTCAGAAAGTGATTCTATGCATATTCTCAAAAAGAGCCATGTATCTATATCGATTCCTTTTGCATTTTACAAACATATGCACAAAGACATTATACCTGTACCACAGTGTGGTGAAGGGTATAAAAATGGAAAATGAATTCAATACCCCATTAATATCATCATTTCCGCAAAGATAGAATTTTATACCTATACTCTAAATAATCCTCTCTGTTCGTAACTATAACCAGATTTACAATAACACAAGAATGATATATATTTTCACAAACAAGTTAAGTGAAAATAAAATGGACAAAGACCTCTCAATACTGAGATCTAAGAACAAAACGAAATAAAGGATTTAGTTTCATAACCATGAAGAGCTATAATCAAATGACAATCACAACAAATGCTAAGTGCTAACAAACAGAAATGTGCGTAACGAACAGCGGTCGGTGTTGTATTCTCTTCTAAATACAGTCATAAATTTATTTATGAAACTACATTTAAGTGTATTTTACTTGAAATGCAAACAACAAAACACAGCACAACATAGAAAACAAAAACTAAATCCACACGAGATTTGTATAATACTAAAGAGTGAAGAATAAAAGTGTGTATATGTTCATAAAAAAAATATTTAGATTTGCTGATGAAAACGTTTAGAATGTCAAAATTTTAGTACCCACCTCCAATCAATTATTAAATACCAAATTTAATATCAATCGATCTACCGGAATGCTTTTGTATATATATATATATATATATACACACGATATCGTTATTGATTGCACCAAAGCCACATTTTAATCTAAACACTAGAGTTCTGTCGTTCCGGAACGAACTAGTTCAACGGAACTAAAACGAACCAGGAACGATCGGTACTATATAGGTTATTTTATTCATCTAGTTCTTTTTGCTGCAGTCGTTCCGGTTGTTCCAATCGTTCATCTAGAACTTTCCGTTAATTGACCGAAATAAGCTATGGAACGAAATGAATGATCTTTTGGGAACCGAAAGACATGGAATAGCTTCAGGAAGAATATTACCCATGTCTCTTCAACTCGATACAGCACATTCAATTTAATTTTTTCAGTCAATATCAAATTTCTTTTTCTCAATTTCAAATTTTCTAATTATAGTACTTTTCGTACAATTTAGTGAATTTCCGAAAAGGCCCCCTTTTTATCCGCTGCAATATACATATACCACCTCCATACATATGTCCATATTTCTAGCTACATACATTTGCGGTCAAAATAATAGCAGCGCACCTTACAATCAATATTTGGAAAACGTAGGAACGTGCTGTGATCGGATGATTCCAAAATAATTGTTTATGGTGATACTGGATCCGGGCAATATTTAAGACGTCCACAGAACAAAACATTTGATACCTAAAACTATTGAAGAAAGTGGATCCCATATGACGCTTTGAGCGTTTTTCGCGTACTGCGAAGTTGGACCTAGATATTGGATTTTAAATACAATGGATGCCGCTCAATGCTGCATCATATTATCGTTCTTTAAGCTGAATATGAAATGCATATAAAATAGAAATTTCAACAAGACAACCAGTGAGCAGAGCAGTATAGTCGGACGGGGCCGACCATAAGATACCCTACACAACTACCACGGAACTCGGATGTATATTCCGAGCCTGGGCAATATTTCGTGATATTTGCCCCGACTTGCCCGATTAGATGTCAACAGCACATCTTCCTTACAAGTTCCGAATATTACAAATATTCAGTACAGCCCTTCTACTTACTTGTCCAGATTCCCTTCACGGTGGGTTGAGTTGTGATGTTCGGCTTATATTCGACTAGAAAATACACAAAGAAATTAAGTGTTCGGTCCACTTCATCCCAAAATTTTATTCTGATCATCACCGAAAATAATAGACGTTGTCCTTGACCATAATTGGAACTTCATGGAAAATTCCAAAGTGATCAGCGCTATATTTCCGCCATCTAATTTGGTAATGGGTTACTAAATAATATCTGAATACGTAAGCACCTGTAAATATTTAAGTGTAACTCCCATATTCGAATAGATACAATATATTTGGTATCAATTTAAAGGTCAACAACTCCTCTTAGATATACTATCAACTTATATTACTTATTATAAGCCATAGAATTCAAATTTTGTAATTTTTCACACAAAAGTCAGAGTCCATTTGACCCGCTAAATAATGACCAATCTTTATCAAAGCAGACATGATTATTCCTTGGCCATGTAAAATTTCGCAATGTTCGGACTATAATTGCGGCCTCTGGAACGACCAGATAAACCGACAAAAATTAAGTATTTGGTCCATTTCATCCCCTAAATATTAACCGATCTTTACCAAAAGTAATAGGGGTCTTCATTGGCTAGAACCTATCCTACATGCAAAATTTCGTGAAGATTGGTCCATAACTGTGCCCTGTATCGTGTTTACAAATTATAATGGACGGTCGGACGCACACATATGTCTAGATCGACTCAGCTATCGGTATCGGTATACTTAAAGGTGGGTCTAGGACCAGTATTTCGCGGCGTTACAAACTCTCGGGGCTGCACAAAGCTATAATACCCTGACATCATAGTTGTGTAGGGTATAATGATCCAACGCAAACCAGTCAATTAGCAAAACAGTTGTTTCAGGGCAGCAATATAGATATTATGGAAGGACCACGCAGCCACCGAATCCACATCCAATTTCAGTCAATAAGTGGACTGATATTGATATTTTTTAGTAGAGAGCTTTCGTATCAAATGAGAATCCAAATTACAACCATTGCATTTGAAATACCTGCCCAAACTCCCCAAAATACCATTTTATGGGGGCAAACCGAAAAAGTGTCTGATGTAGAAAACTTACTTAAAACCCCCGAAAATACCGAAATGTGGAAAGTACTTTTTTTATTTTGGCTACCAGAAAAAATGGATCGATATTAATGATTTTTAATGTAGACATTTGATACCCGTAAATTGCAACGAATTCAGACAATAACCCCAAAATACCAAACATTTGGGGGTACCGCTATAAGGGGGCATATGCCTAAACTTGACCATATAGCCCATTATCGAGCTTGACCTGCCTGTAGACATATTTAAATTGTCATGGATTTTTTCGCTGATCAAGAATATTTATACTTTATGATGGTCGATGAGTTACAAACTGTAAAACTAAATTAATATATGGGTCTTCAAACGTGTATTATTGCATAGCCTGTTCAAGATCAGACGCTTTATCCCAATGATTATGACTTCAATAACGGGATCTCCTTGCCTATTTCAGCCCTCAGAAATAGTTCAGCATTTAAATACTCTACTAAAGAGTACCGAAACACTTTAGCATTACATTGAGCTCCCGCCCGGTGGATGACTTACCATTTCGAATGACATCTTCAACATTACGTAGCACAGTTCTTAACACCATGTTACTGTCGGTTTGCTCTATAAAATGCCTGTAAAAATAATATGCAATATGTCTGTAAAAATAATATGCATACCTACTCGGATCTTTCAACTATACTTTTATCAATTTGGCAGTAGTTACAGCATCCTTATTGCCATGGGAAATTCTACCTTCGAGAGTGAATTAAAAATTGCTCACTTTTTCGCTAATGGAATTTTGGCCTTACTTTGAGTATTCGTCCAGCAGATATATAGCTGGCATTGCACAATGACGATGTCTTGAAAATACCTCTTAGCTTCCCAAGGAATGGAACATTTCTTTGAATCAGCCATTAGTTAAATCTTTGAAAATTAGTCGAATAACGGAGGCTATGACGGAAATAACGGATTGCCTGGTTACGACATTTATTAGACTGGATGTCACGATGGTGATTCCTAGTGAAATGTGGCATTCGCATTTAAGTATCGTGGAAGCACTTTATTCCCCTTGCAAAGGGCTGTACATTTGCGTGGAACGTGCTGTATCCCTCTTTTCATTAACATAGACGGAATGTCAGAGTTAATGGGGGTATTGAAATTCCTTCTTTTGGCTGCTTCTCCCATTCATTCCATAATATTCCATCGATTAATAAACACAACAATTGGCTCCAAAGTGAAACAGTGAAACTGCAAAAACGATGCATTTCCACAACTAGCGTCACCATAACTCCTATCTGTGTAGCCCCGTAGTCGGCTGAATTCGGAAAAGGCACGGAAAATTCCCCATCCCATACATTCATTCCATCTCCCCGGAGTGGTTTATGTGATTCTGACAAACAGTGCAGAACCTAGGTCCAACCAATTGAAAACCTCAATATTAAATTTTGCAGGTTCAATCGCAATTACACGATTAAATCGACATAGAATTTTACTCGTATTAAGAAATTATACAATTTATACACCTTACAGTGTAGGGTATAATCCTTTATGTTGGGACCTTTGTGTTTGGGGATTAAGAAGCCTCTTCACTTGATCAGTGGTATTATCTTCCCATAAATTTTCATCATCACTGTTCTCCTCATATCAGCCGTTGGTATAATACAGCAGAATTTCATGAAGGTGCATCAAGAGAGAATACCAAAGAAAGATAACAAATCAACCAACTAAGATGTTACTTATGAAACAAAGAACATTATCCATACATTTCCTATTTAGAAAACTGAAGATAGTTACGGGAAGTAAAAGAGTAAAATGAACAGCAAAACCACCTAAGGAATAACTTTTGCAACAGCAGAAGTAGTAAAATCGCACTTTTCCGTTTAATACCATCCCATGACAATGAACACAAAAAAAGTAGCGTCAAGGAATACGCTGCAGCAAAATGCAAATGCCAAGATCCAAATAGAAAGCAAGAAAACTTTAGCTTCAGCAACTGCGGGAAAAGCATATTATAAGCACTGATGTAATTTTCTCTGAATTTTTATAAAATATATGAAACGACAACAAGAGGAGCCAAGAAATAATGGAAATACCAAAATGAAACAAAAACCGCAGAAGAAAATAACAAAACACACACATTCTACAAAAAAAAAATAAATAAATGTGCAGCAAAACAAAAAAATGAAAATGTGGAAATTGCAAAACTTTTTTTTGATATATTTCAACTAGAGAGGTTCGAGTTATATCTCTGCTAAGTGTGTGTGTGTGTGCTTGCGTGTGACTAGTTGGGAATTGTTCAAGGATAGCCATTGTCGTTGGTTGGTTGTTTGTTTGGATACTTGTTTAGTGGGTTGTCTCGTTTATTTTGGTTAAGGTAACTTGTTTTTTATTTTTAATTTTATATTTTCTTTTTCTGTTTTCGCTGAGGTGTGTCCATTTAACGCTTTGGAGCTCAACATCTGCCGCTCACCAAGTATCCTCAGAAGTCATAACAGCTGCTTCTCTTTCTTTTTGGAAAATGTGATCAACATAACGGAAGTATAGCATTAAGGATAGCAAATAGTTTCCTATGCGCCAAGAACTTTGGCTATAAACAGGTGGTGGACAACGACAATGCACAGAGAAATGAATTAATAAATAGCCATAGCAATCAAACAGTGGTAACAGTGGTAAACATTGCGTATTAAAAACTAAATAAAGTAAATAATCTAAAATAACCATTCAAATTAATATATTGGGGTCCATGTTGGCGCGTATATGATTGTTGGCAGGATGTATTTCTGGCAATATATTTTATGAGCATCAGTATTAATTTGAACAAGTGCAAATATATATACCATGATACAAATTGTTCTATTGCTTGTCAAAGTGTTTCCCAGTATGATATATAATAGTTTAAGTAGTATAGGCGGGCATCTTTAAACAAGTAAAAAGTCTTAAAGTTCGGCCGATCAGAAATGTTTATACCTTGCACCATGTAGAGTGTATTAAAATTTTCTAAAAAAAAAAATGGTTGGGTACTACATTTGGTTGCTATATCATTAAAATTTATTCGGTATGAGTTTGATTTTTGTTGGAAGAGCTTCAGCTCAGAAATGATGTGGAGTATTAAAATTTGCATCATCATTTGGTTGCTACCGGGTGCTTGACCCATAAAAAGGCGTCGATCCTCACCAAGGGGGAAGTGAAGCTGTGCAGCGGATCTTTGAATTGGTATCGGCGGATTGGCTTCAGAGTGCTCATTGAGTACTCTGAGCCTTTCCATTGAAGTGCTGGTCGACGCTCAATTTCGACACCCAATGGTGCATCATGGCGGTAATCATGTAAAACACACAAGATTCATAATCGCATACTGGTAGGTTGTTTATTTGGTAAAATGAAAAGTCAAATCACGAACCTAATCTGAAACTTTCTGGAAAGACGTTTTTTTACTGGGAATCCGGAATGTCAGATTTTGCCACTTCGTAGTCCCGGAAATGGGTCGCGTCCCACTTTTTAATGGAGTTATATCAAAACAGAGCCTACATCGAACATTTTCGGCAAACATATTTTTAAGTAACAGCCACTTCGGCGAGAAAAGGTTCTAAATCTTAAAAGGGCGCAAGTAGGATGTAACCTCTATGTGCAAACCCTAACCTTGACAATTTTATGGGGTTTTTGGGAAAACCGACATTAATAGTTGTTAGTGGGGAAATTTGATACACCATTAAAATCAAAAGTTTCAAATTATAGTCAATTTGATGGAAATACGTGCCCGACGCCCTTAAATTTCGTGATCTAGGGCCTATCACGAAACCACATTGATTATTTTCGGTATGGAAATTTTTACCTAATGAGAATCAAAAATATGAAAATTACAGCCACTTTCTAGCACTTTTTTAAACAAAATCTAGCATTTTTTATAAACAAAGTTTTGGCAACACTGCTTCCATATATATTTTTGTCCGATGTAATGTAAATGGTTAACTAAGGTCCCTATATATCTTTAGATTTGTACGAAATTTGGCATAACGTACAGAATAAAGTCTAGAATGATGTGTGTTAAGTTTCATGAAAATCGGTTCATATTTAGACATAGCTCTCATATATATTTTAGTCCGATTTTATGTAAATGGTGTACCAAAGTCCCTATATATCATTTGACTTGCACGAAACTGAAATTAAGTCTAGAATGATGTGTGTTAAGTTTCGTTAAAATAGTTTCAGATTTAGATACAGCTCCCATATATATTTTCGTCCGATTTAATGTAAATGGTGCACCAAAGTCCACATATATCATTCGTACTGAAATTAGTAGAAGCTAGAAGTTAGATATAAATGCTGCACCAAACTCCCCAGATGGGTTCGATTGGCACAACGTTTTGCAAAACTTATTGAAGTTGTTATAAGAACTATAAGTTTTGTTGAAATCCGTAAAGATTTAGATATAGTTCCTATATGGGCAATATTGCCTATTTTTTAACATAGCTGAAGCGGAGGTTCACCCCTTTATAACTCGGGAATTACTTAAGTATATGAAAAAAGTGAATAGTTTTGGGTTAATTGGCCTGTCGTTGCAAACTGTTCATGATATTGACCTCCAAACTTTATTTTGGTGGAAGCTGTGTCTACATTAATGTAAAAAAATGTGTAAAAACAGGTTGAGGCGAACTAGTTTTTTTATGTTCTCTATCGATTTGTGATTAAGCCACTCATTTCACGGTCTTCGTGTCAAAGTAAAACTAGAAGCCAGCAAAATGGGGACTACGCCCCTTATGTATCATTTTTAAAAATTTCAACTGCATCTACCTTTAAATGATGCTGACATTTTGAGTGTTTTTTTTTTTTTAATTTTACTTCTAGCTTTAATACGCAAACAGGCATTTCTAAAAATCGATTATAAGATTATTGTAGTCGCGAATCTGCTTAATTTCAGAGTAAACTTCAGAGTAATACTCATCCGATGGTGAAAATTTTGTGCGATCAAATTTCTAAAAAACCTATTTTTCGGGCCAAATTTTTAGATCTGTCAACTGAATGATATGGGTACCCGCGATCAATAAGGTTCTTTACGTTTCGGATGATATAAAATCATCTTCGTGAAAATCCATCTACTAGAACGGCGAGAACTGGCCTTCCAAAAACACGAAATTTGGCAAAAAATGTTTTTGAAAATATCGCGGATTTATTTGCGTTTTCTGTGGATCATTTCCGATTCAATAAATGAACTCATACGGATTTTGATCTTTTTCAAAAAGAGAAATTTAGAAAACTTCAGCCGAAAGAGAGATGTACCCAATTTATCTCAAAAATAGTGTGAGCTGGCACATCCATGGTTCTTAATGGACCACATTGAAATCGGTATAGATCGATGTATTTTTTTAGGGTGCACACCGAAATCGGATGCGCGTTAATGGCATATGGAGTTTTCGGAAATTATTCGCGTTTTACGATTTTTTGGGTACTTCAATGCAACGTGTGGCACATCTTAGCCGTCAAATGAAATTTCGCAAAATATACATGGATTGTATTTGTATAAAATTAAAAAAATAAATATGATGACATTATTTTTTCGAACCAAAAACAAATATGTTTCCTCAATATCTTGTTTTGTTGTCGCTGTGATTTACAAACCGCTACACGGACTTGTGTGATTTTGATATCATTTGATTGATCATGGTGTTTAGATTATGTAGATATTTTTAAATTAATGTTTAGGTGTGTGTGTATGTCATTTATATAATGAAAATATTGATGCAATCTCCTATATATTTTTTTTATTTTTCTCGTATTTCGCGAAGATGTGCAACTTTATCACGATTATTAAAATATATTCATATTCTTATTTTACGGAGGAAGATATATATCAACGTTTTAGGTCAATATAATAAACGGTGTATTTTTAAGATTTTTTTCTTATGCCCAAAATTAAAACCTCGATAACTTTTGCGCGCATCAACCAAAAATATTATCGCGAACGGTTTCGGAGTCAGAACATTTCTCTCTATATGTGTACCATAAGTTATTGATGTGCCACAAAAACAAAAAAGCTGATTTTTTGAAAATGGAATATTAAAAAATTGGCAATATTGCCCATATATAGTTTCGTCTGATTTTTAGCAAAAAGGTGCACCAAAGACCCAAAGTTAGGCCAATTGACGCAAAATTTTGCACAACGTACTGAAGTTTATATAACCTAGCATGTGGAAAGTTTTATTTAAATCGGTTCAAATTTGGATAGATCTACCATACATATTTTCTCCCGATTTTAAGTAAATAATGCACCATGAACTCAAAATGTGGCCGATATTCTGTGACAAGTTTCGATTGAATCGGTTTAGATTTCGATATAGCTTTTATATATACTTTCGTCCGATTTTATCAGATATGTATCCAACTAATCAACGGGTGTCCGATTGATATATGCTATTTTGTCCCATTGTAAGAAACAACTCTATAACTGACCAATTGAAAAATTTAGTATAGCTTGCAGAAAGACATGATTATGGGTCCAATTTCATTTTATTGGACCTTAAAAAATGCGACGTCTGTTCGGATTCATCTGTTAAATATACCCAAAGTGGTGAAGAGCATCATATAGTCGGCACCGTCCGACCCCATATAATGATACCTAACGATGTTCGGTATTTCCTACCAGAGGTATTAAATATTGGTCAACTTTTTGTGGTATAGCCTCATATAACTTTGCCTCTAAACAGTGGTGTAATAGCCTAGACACATGCTGGAGGTAATCGAGATACAAAACTAAAAGGTTCTATATTGAAAAGGTGGATCTATATATATGTTATCCGCAGTTGATTATATATATTCATAAACCTTCCTCCGAAAAAATAGTGTTCTAAATTACAAATACTCAATTTGCACAACTAAAAGTGGAAACTCTTTAAATTGAAATTTTATTCACCGGCAATTCGATATGTCAAATTAAACCCACTTCCATGAGAAAATTCGGTTAAAACCCGTGCCCGAAAACCCCAAAATAAGGAATAATGGGGATTACCATTATATGAGTCGTTTATTTTGAAAATGGTTTAAGGGAAATCACACCCCCCCCCCCCCCCCCCCCCCCCCCCCCATTCACGATTTTAATTTTTCAAGATTTTCAATGGGCTGGTAAATCAATACCAATGCTTGTTAAGGTTTGTAACTTTGCACATATATATTTGAAGATTTAAAAAAGAAGAAAAATAATTTACAAGAATGTTTTGTTGTTGTTTTTTGTGATCAAAGAAAAGTCCTTATTTTTGATGGCGGGCATGATAACTCCGCACTGGAACATCGGAATCCGAAAATTCCAACGGTGTTAGAAAGAGTACATGTCTGAGTATTGATTTCGCTCAAAAATTAACAAACTGCCGGACCTTTGAAAAAATATTTTTGGAAAATCGCATATTTTTTACCAAAAACCAAGTTAAAAAATAAGGAAGATCTTCACTGATTGGCTTTATCCTAGCTCATACGATAGCTATACACTCACAGAGAAATGTGTAAAAATTTGAAATCGATTGGGTTATTAGTTTTTGAGTTGTAGTGCCCGCCATTCGCAAAAAAATGTTTAGAGAAAAACGCGTTTAAAGTTTGAGAAGCCCTTCAGCTGTCACTTGATGCTGACACAATAAATCGGCTATATCTTCAGGAATTCTTGAGATTTTTACTTCAAATTTTATAGGGACATTCTTGAATTAATGTAGATTGGAATTAAGACAACAAAAATTTTGACCCCGAGAATGGGGGGTCCCCTTAAGTCAATTTTACATCTCGTATTTCTTATATATTTTACAAAACATATAATGTTTCAACCACTTTTAAATGGACTCAAAATGCACGGTTCATATGGGAGCTAACCGAAAACAATGGCCAATGTTGATAATTTTTTGGTAGGGACATTTTCTACTCAATAAGAATATTAAATTGTCCCCAAATGTGTTGAAACACGTACTGACGCTCTCCAAAGACAGATATACGGACAAGACATATCAATTTATCTTGACCAAGAATATATAAGTTTTTCGACATTTCGACATCAATAAACCACTGTAAAAATCTAATTTGTTTTTTGTTTTGCTTCCTCTAAAGTTTTTTTTTTCATCCCGTTGCAACTTTGGTTTAATGCACAGAAATGAAATGAATAAAATTTTGTTATTTTCAAATTAAGAAGCAAAGAATATGAAAATGGAAAATTAAAATTTGTTTTCTCCATTGCATATTGTATGACAATTTATGGATATATAGCACTAGGTTTGCATTGCAATATTTTGTGATTTTATGAATTTAGTAGTTTGTATTATGAAAAAACATATTTTCATTTGATTATTATAAAAATAATAATAATTAACACAGTTCGTTGATATCATTCCATTTCCACCACATTCATTAAATATATATTTGAAAATAAAATAAAAATTTCATTCAGAAGGAAAATATTTGCAAGTAATTGGCGCTACAGAACTGCGAAGGAACTAGTAATCCGAACAATAGAAAGTTTTAACAACATTTCATAAGTCACTTATTCGGCCCAAGGACGAACCCTATTGAAATTGGGAAAAATCGGTTCAGATTTAGATATAGCTCTCATATATATATTTAACCGATTTAATGTAAACGGTCCCTATATATCTTTCGATTTGCACGAAATTTGGTACAGCCTAATCATTTCGGTCTAGAATTATGTCTGCCAAGTTTCTTGAAAATCGGTCCAGATTTAGATATAGCTCCCATATATACGGGCATGTTCTGGCATTCACTTCAACGGCAGAAGTGTATCGAACACACGTCGAGGTGTTGTGTAACACACTTTACACCCATTTGAGGTGTATTCTTTACACTTACATTTTCATAGTGAGAGTCGGGTGTATTCATGTTTTTCTATATGAAAGAAAATCTTTTTTGAAATAAAAAACGCACATGATGATAGATTGATATGTTATTATTGCGTATAATTTGTTTAAAATCACAAAAAGGACATGAAGCACCATTAAAAACAAATTGTAAATAGATACTAAGGTTTGTCTTGAATTTTCTTCAACTGAATTTCTTGCTTGACACAAACAGCTGATTTGAAGTAAGGCCGAAGAAGATAGGATTACCAAATGTTCCCCTTAAATCAATCAACAAATTAATGATATTACAGATGTTTCATACATATATTTTATGTTGCGAATAATAAAATATAAAAAAATAATAATAAAATTGTCGTTATAATTAACGAAATTACTAAAAAATTACAGAAACAATGTTGAAAACGAATACAGTTTTTATTGTATGGCAACACTATTTCTGCAAAGTACCATGTCGACGTTTTTTTTTTTTTGTCGCAGTTCAAAATTTCAATTCACGTGAGAAGCAGAACAGGAGGTAGCTTCTGAGGTGAAGTGTATGTGTAAAGTGAAAAGAACACTCCGTGAGCTTCAGAACATACCCGATAGTTTCGTCCGATTTCATGTAAATGGTGCACCGAAGTCCCTACATATCGTTCGATTTGCACGAAATTTGGCATAACGTACTGAATTAAGCCTAGAGTGAAATCTGCCAAGTTTCGAGAAAATCGGTCCAGATTTAGATATAGCTCCCATATATAGTTTCGTCCGATTTCATGTAAATGGTGCACCAAAGTCCCTATATGTCCTTCGATTTGCACGAAATTTGGCATATCGTACTGAATTAAGCCTAGAGTGATGCCTGCCAAGTTTCGAGAAAATCGGTCCAGATTTAGATATAGCTCCCATATATAGTTTCGTCCGATTTCATAGAAATGGTGCCCCAAAATCCTTATATATCTTTCGATTTGCACGAAATTTGGCATAACGTACTGAATTGAGCCTAGAGTAATGTCTGCCTTGTTTCGTGAAAATCGGCCCAGATTTAGATATAGTTCCTTTTTATTATAGATTAATTTTAAGTAATTGACGCACCAAGGAACAAATAGGCTGATAGAAACAAAACGTTCTGAAATTACTATAACCTAACCTGTGACATGTTTGTTTGAAATCGCTTAATATTTGGGTAGAGCTTTCATATATATTTTCGCCCGATTTCAAGTAAATTGGGCATCAAACTCCTCATGTAGTCAGATTGACATCAAATTTTGCACAACTTACAAAATTGAGCATATAATTACGTACTTGCGTTTTCTAGAAGTACAGACATAGCCCAATATTTGTTTGAAGTCGATTTACATACTTTATGGATAGATCTAGGTAGATTCACATTTAGATAAATATCACATATTTTATTTCATCCAATTTCATGTTAATAGTCCTGTTTAATATACCCATAGTGGGGAAGGGTATCATATAGTCGGCCCCGTCCGACTTTACTACTTTCCTTACTGGTTTTTATCTTGGGTTTTGGTAAAAAATCGGCGATTTTCCAAAAATATTTTTGGCGTGTGTAAAATATGTGATGTTCTGGATATAATAATGGCCTATAGAGCAACTAGAAAATCTGAAAAAATATTTTTTTCCCCTAAATATCATCTCAACATCACCGAAAATTATAGGCGTCGTCCTTGACCATATCCGGGACTTCGTGCAAAATGTTAAAACGATCAGCGCGATATTGCCGCGTACCTATTACGTATAGCTCCCACATCCGAGTAAATACAACAATATTATTGGTATAAATTTAAAAGTCAACCACTTCTCTTGGATAAACTATCAATGTCTCGGGTATATGTCCTTCAGGAGTAAATATTTTATATATGCCACACAATACAAATTTTGTAATTTTTCACACAAAAGTCTGGGACCATTCGACCCGTTAAATTTTGACCGATCTTCATTAAAACAGCCTAATGTAACATTTCGTGGCGTTTGGGTTGTAATCGTGGCCTATATAGCGACCAGAAAACCCAACGAATATAACGTTTTTGGTCTATTTCATCCCCAAAATATTAACGGGTCATTATCAAAAACAGTAGGGGTCTTCCAAAAACGTGCTCAATTCGTGATGATTGGTCCATAACAGTGCCATGTATCGTGTTTACAAATTATAATGGACAGACGGACACACATGTATGGATCGACTAAGCTAGTCGAGATATGTGGGTCGGTATACCTAAATGTGGGTCAAGGACCAATATTTCGCGGCGTTATAAACTATTGGGGCTGCACAAAGCTATAATACCTGGTAATATAGTTGTATAGGGCAGAATGGGAGGCAACGACAGCAGACAAACCTGTCAAGATTTTTTCACACAACATGCTGAACACAACTTTTATTTCCCTTATCATAAAATCAATTCTTCGTCTACGTGTTTACAGAGGAAATCTGTAGTACTGTATATCAATCAGTATTTAAATAAAAAATAAAATGTTTGCGATCTTGCCATATTTGTGCCGGAAAATGGATTATATGTGATGTGTGTTCCAAAACGTGTCTACAATTTATTTTTAATTGTAAAATTACTTCTTATTCAAATACTCTTATATTCACATCTTAATGATGTTGTTTTTTTTTCTTCTTCTTTTCTTTCTGGTGTTCTGTTATTTTCCTTAAAAATAAATCGCAAAAAATAAACTTAATAAAGGAACCAAAAGCAAAATAAAGAAAACAATTTGAACAAAAAAAATCTATAAAATTAATTATAAACAATCGGCGATGTTTTTATTTAGAATAGCCGACGTCAACACAACACCAAAGACCAATAATAGACGAAATGTTTTCTGGCAAGAAGAGACCAAAAGGCTGATAAACATGAACAGAAAATTGTGGAGAGAGAAAGGAAATAAATGAATCTCTAAATTTCTGTTTGAAAAAAATTTAATTTGAATTCATTAGGAAATTATATCTTTCGAGCAATTTTATTTCTCGCCTGAGAAAATAATTGGGTAGATCTTATAGAGTAATAATACCTATAGTTGATAGAGAATTCTATATTCAGCGGAATTTAATTAGATGTAGAGAGATTCTGCCATTGACTCTCAAAATTTTGTATTTATTTTGATTCGATATTTATACATTGTTGATGGCGATTTTTTTCTCCAAAAATTACCGAGATATTTAGTGAGCAATGAATTGATTCCAAAGGCGCAATTTAATAATGTAATGGACAGTCAGATGATTACACAGTACAACAAAAAATTTAAAACACACGTGTAGTTACAAATAGATAATACGTAACACCTTCCGAATAAACTCAAAAGCATGAAAAGCATAAGTCTAGCTCCATATAAAAATTAATAATTCGTTGTAAAAGTGTAAATAAACTGCATAAATTTAATTAAAGAAGGAAACCAAAATCGTATTAAGAAGAAATTGGAGTATTTACCCCTGACAGACGAGAGTTTCTGCATTTACGAAACAGTTTTTTGCTTCAAAACAATTGTTTGTCTGTGTGTAGGATGAAAATTGTTTACATTTGTTTCATTATTTTCGGGATTACATCTTTAGGAAACAGATACATGACATAAAGGAGGAATAGCTGCTATGATCTTAGCAAAACAGCTCCCAATTTAAAAAATGGTTGAAATTTGACTTCATTTCTTATTTTTATTTTCATAAATATAAATAAATTTGACAAGAAACAATTAATTTTCGACAGCATTGCCATATTGAAATTGCCTAATTCAGTGTTAATTTGAATTAGGGCTGTTAATGCAAATTAAGGCTGTCGTCTGTCTAGGCTATTAGCCATGTCCGGTTGTCTATTGAAAGGATGTCGGTAATTTTTTAACCGAATTTTAAAACATTTGACATTTTATGTTTTTATTGGGAGTCAAATTTTCATACCACACACAACGGCTCCCCCAAACGTTTAAGATTTCTGAGCGCGTTTTTCATCCGAATACCCTGTAATTAAGCATGTTTTATTCGTATTTGATAACTAAACACCCTAACCCGTTTTGGGGGTAGTCCCCTTTTTATACCATATACCATAGTATGGACGGTATATTAAGTTTGCTTTTCCGTTTTTACCTCATCCAAATAATCATTTCCGACTCTATAAAATATATGCTTGATCAGGGCAAAATTCTACAAAGATTTATAAATGTCTGTCTGTCAGTTGTAAACATTCTAGCCTATAAACGAATTGAAATAAATAGCCACAATTTGCTTAGAGTTGTCTTTTGTCTGCAGGCAGGTCAAGTTCAAAGATGGGCTATATCGGTCCACGTTTAGCCATAGCTCCCATATAAGGGTACCCCCCATTTTCCGTAATTTGGGGTTCTTTAGCGCGTTTTTAAACCGAATGCACTGTAATTTGGTAAACCAGAAAACCAGTAAGGAAAGTAGTAAAGTCGGCTGGGCCGAATATATAATACCTTTCACCACTTTGGGTATATTCTACATATGTTTCCTAACAGACTCCACCTTTTCGAAATAACATTGGCATGAAATTGAACACACTTGAATATTAGATCTTAATGCTTTTCTGGAACCTATGAACCGATTTTCACGGACGAAAAAAATATATGACAGCTATATCAAAATCTGGAACGATTTTCACGAAGCTTATCGTACATCATTCTATGATATGGCAAATTTCGTGCAAATCGAATGATATATATGGACTTCGGTGCACCATTTACATAAAATCGGACGAAAATATATATAAGAGCAATATCTAAATCTCAACCGATTTTCACGAAACTTTGCACACATCATTCTAGACCTAATTCAGTACGCTGTGCCAAATTTCGTGCAAATCGAAAGATATATAGGGACTTTGGTGCACCATTTACTTTAAATCGAATGAAAATATATATGGGAGCTATATCTAAGTCTGAACCGATTTTCACTAAATTTTGCACACATTATTCTAGACTCAGTTCAGTACGCTGTACCAAATATCGTGTAAATCGGAAGATATATAGAGACTTTGGTGTAGCATTTACATAAATCGGATGAATATATATATGGGAGCTATATCTAAATTTGAACCGATTTCCATAAAACTTTGCACACATCATTCTAGACTCAATTCAGTACGCTGTACCAAATATCGTGCAAATCGAAAATATATAGGTACTTTGGTGTAGCATTTACATAAATCGGATGAAAATATACGCTATGCCAAATTTCGTGCAAATCGAATAATATATATGGACTTCGGTGCACCTTTTACATCGGTATATATATATATATATATATATAGGAGCTATATTTAAATCTGAACCGGTTTTCACGAAACTTTACACACATCATTCTAGAACTAATACAGTACGCTGTGCCAAATCTAATGATATATATCTTTGGTGCACCATTTACATAAAATCGGACAAAAATATATATCGGAGCTATATCTAAGGCTGAACCGATTTTCACTAATCTTTGCCAAATTTCGTGCAAATCGACATTGGTGCACCATATATGTAAAATCGGACGAAAATATATATGAGAGCTATATCTAAATCTGAACCGATCTCCCCAATTTCAGTAGGGTTCGTCCTTGGGCCAAACAAATGAGCTGTACAAAATTTTATCCAATTCGGATTATAAATGCGACCTGTACTTTGTTTACAATTTAACACCAACATAAATCGACTTAGAAAGTGATTCTATGCATATTCCCAAGAGGAAGCATGAGTCTATCTCGTTTCCTTTTGCCTGTTACAAACATATGCACAAAGACATAATACCCTGTACCACAGTGTGGTGAAGGGTATAATGTGATAGACCCATGGTTCCTTTTGAGCATATATATATATATATATATATATAATCACTTCTGACTCGATTTATGCATGTCCGTCCGTCTGTTGGTGTTAAATTGTAAACAAAGTACAGGTCGCATTTATAATCCGAATTGGATTATAAATGCGTTTTCAAACGTGCTACGTCAGTCAATCAACAACATAATGAGAATAATTTTAATCTCAGAGTATATTCGGTCCTTACTGGTTTTATTAAATATAGAGAGAAGTATGTATTAAAGTTAGTATAAGAATCTAGATCGAACAAATTATTTCCCTAAAATCTCTCGACAATTAAGTCACTTCATTCTAGGGTTAATTTTATGTTCTGGGCAAATTTTTCTTCTACCTACATCTGAACTGACATCAATCAAATTTTACACATAGTTATTCAATACACATGTTTATTCAATATTTTAAACGTTTCATTATAGACTAAATACCAGCAATTGTCAAGTGGTTGGAACAATCCAATCTAAAAGCTTATTCTAGGTATATACCCAAAGTATGTAAATCCAATTTTTATTGTTTTATATTCCTTAAGTAAAAACTTGGATCAATTCCTAGTTTTTTTTTTTTTTTTTTTAATTGAGAACCCGGGATACAAACTGGAGCCATATATGACAGGGACCTTCAGGGACATTTTAAGATGCGAAAATAAACAATTTTGTCTAAGAAATTATATGTCATTCAATTATTCTTCTATTACCCCAGTTTTACTCATTCCTGTTGATGTTATACATAAATTATACAAGATTTTTTATATAAAACAATATAAATTATAAATTGATAATATTGCTGTACTGAAAATTGTGTAAATTGTTTAATAAAAATCGCCAAAAATTCCCCACTCAAAATTGACAACCCTATCGAATATCTTATATCAAAGGATTCATATTGCATAGGCAAGCATAAAACACAAACATGAAGAGCATACTTGTAATAAACAACTACACAATTATTAATCACAATCTAATGAGAACATCTTTACCACAGATTTTCATTTCTTCTTGCTCTCTAACAGAGGCATTTTGTTACCCTAGCGTACCGAGTGTTGGCCGTTTTATAGTAAAATGCTCACACACAAATGCTCGTTCGGACTCACGCAGTGTGCGTGCACATAGTAGATCTTACACAGTAAATGTAAAAGTACAAACGAACGAGGCACGTTGTGTGTTGGCCGATAGATGGATGGATGCTGTGAAGGAAAAAAACAAAACAAAAACATTTTGTTTGCTACATGGCGTGGAAAGCGACGCTACCACTTATGTTTGTCAAAATCACACATTGAAAATGTGTATGGGAAAGAAAAACTATGTTTAAATTTAGCATAGATACAACATGATCGCATACATGTTGGAACACATGTGATCGTTTGAATAGGGTGACACACATGGTATTTTTTGGAAAACGTTACAACAGAGAAGTACGAAGAGCGAATGTAAAAAAAATGAAACTATAAAATTTCATGAAATCATCAAAATATTGAAAACGTTTGGCAAAAGATGGACCAGCATCGAAAATCTTCTAGAAACAAGTTTTCACCATGATAAACCCTAAGAGTTATATTCGGCGGGATGACGGTAAAAACGTTCAAATATATATTTCCTAAAAGTTTTGGCAAAATGTTTTTCATTCTCCATGACCCTCGAATGCCACCTTAAGGTATCGATTTAGCCAAATAATTAGTCAGTTTTTCTGTTGAAATCATGATAGAGCTTTGAAATATTGCAATTGCATTCCTAATAATCCTAGGAATGGATATTGGAGCACATAAAGGTTTTCATGTTGAAACTATCACAAGTACGTACCATATTTGTCAATGACATGGAGGCATCCGGTTGATCGAGCGAGGCAGTAATACAATAATTTGCTCTTTAGGGGAGAGGTACCAGGTTTATTTGTTGCAAGACTGGGGTAATCTAAAACCGTGATTTTGGAGTTAATGATGCGAAATTTTTCCCAACATCAGACTTCATGTTGTGAAAAAAATTCAGATGAAGATCTCTCTTTTTGGAACGTCACGGTATCTAAGCTGGTTATTTTGGTGGTTCGTTTTGCCTTAAAAAAATTTACGACGGCATAGCCTCCAAATAAAAGTCTCGACCATTTAAGATATATATGTCATGGGGATATTAATCCCTTCCTCATGAGTGGAAACGTTGTTACTAAATTTTCTTCTTCTCAAGACAATAATAACAATACTTTGCTTAAAATTGAGGTAGTAATAACGTAGTATACCTATTCTAATCCTCACTAGTGTTTCAACATAAATTTCAATTTGTTTGTATAATAGACACAACCACAAAAATAACAACAGACCAAAAATAAGATAAAGATAAAAAACACGCAAATCTAATTCAGCAATAATCAGAAAGAAATATTTGCATAGACCAAACAAAACAACCCATCAAACCAGATAGTTTACGATAAGGAATCAATAAACATCCATCTTCACTTCGCAAAAACAAACCATCTATGTAATTAGAATTTAACTGTATATATTATTTTTCTTATTGAATGTTATTAATAAACGTCTTTCCGTTTGCAAAACTTTGAAATATTCTACAATTTACTTAATTAGCGTTAAATTATAAAGAACCCATGTTCTGACAAAATTATGGTACAATAGGCATGTTACAAACATATAAACAAAGGCGGCAAGTGGAAAGTCAATGATACCGAGACACCATAATCAACCACTAATGTGTGAATGGCGAAGAAACATCAACCTTGATGGATCAATGTTGCCGATATTTGTTCTTAATTTATCTATACTAATTAGTGTTTGGGGTCGGGAATTCCCGTCCCGGGTATTCCCGGTATTTCCCGATTTTTTTTTTTTTTTTTTGGAAAACGATATTCCTGGATTTCACGATACTTTTTCCCGGGAAATAATATTTTTAAATAAATATAAATACATAATTAAATATTTCAATGCTAAAGGCATAAGCAGAATAGATCCGTTGATCCATCCGTGGTATTATTTGTTATGGATAATACAACAACTACATAGTGTTTAATGTGTGTTTAAGTGGAAGATACTTATTTTAAACCTGATTTATATAACAAGTAGGTTCGAAACTTGGAAAATGATTGAAGAAAAATTGCTGAAATTATGTTTTGAAACCGACATTGTAGCAACTGTTTCAGATGTATTCCTAATGTCCTATAGAAGGGTTCTTTTGCTGGAATCATATTGTAAGGTCAACAAACATCCATCGACCATTCAATTTCAAAGATATTACAAAAAGAAATAAGTGGCCGATATGACTTAAAATTTATAAACATATACTAAAGTCTTTAAGAGACCCAGATAGTTTGGGGAATACGGATGTGCCAAAAAAGTAGCAATCAAGTGGAATCTGATCATCTAGTAGTCATAAAGATACTCCAAAGGTATACATGTTTTGAAATTAAATTAAAATGGTTGCAAAGGCAACCCCCAAAACATCAAAATCTTGTTACAGTATTTTTTAAAAAGAAATTAAATTTATATATATTTATATAAAACATAAAATAAAAAATTTTCAATTGATGGAAACTTTTGCATCAACATAATAAGCAGTATATCAGGCAACCAGTTTAATGCACAAATTAAAAAAAATGTATGCACAAATTATCTGTATTATCTGAATCTTGCCAGAGACTAATTTGTATTACTTCAGTACGTTGTGTCAATCGGCCTAGCTATGGATCTTTTAACAAGCTTAGCAACATCATTCTAGACTTAATTCAGTACCCTATACCAAAATTCGTGCAAATCGAAAGATATAACATAAAATCGAACGAAAATATATATGGGAGATATATCTAAATCTGAACCGATTTTCACAAAACTTAGCACATGTTATTCTAGACTTCATTTAGAGCGCTATGACAAATTTCGTGCAAATCGAATGATTTTCAGAGACTTTGGTGAACCCAAGGATGGTCCGCATGAGGAACTTTTAGGTTTTCGACTGTCAAAAAGGTGTAAACGTCGAAAACGTCATATACCTGTATAAAATGTAGAAAACGTCATTTATTCGAATATTATTACCATATACCGTTATTTTCAAAAAATACATATTATTTTTACATATATCTGTCTTTTCCTTACTAGAACTAATACAAAATTCTAAACTTTTTGGAGAAAAATTTTTTGAAATTTTATATGGATTTCAGTAAAGCATACGTAATTTTCAAATTAAAAACCTAATGGTTTTGGGTGGGTTTCCGACGTTTCTGACGTATGTAATATACGTCGAAAATGTATGTCATTTACGTCACTGTTTCTGACGGACCATCTCTGGGTGAACCAATTACCTAAAATCGGATGAATATATATATGTGAGCTATATCTAAATCTGAACCGATGTTCACGAAACTTTGCACACATCATTCCAGACTTAATTCATTTTTGGTGCACTATTTACCTAAAATCGGGCAAAACCATATATGGAAGCTATATCTAAGTCTGAACCGATTTTCATGAAACTTTGCACACACCATTCTAGACTTATTTCAGTACGCAATGCCAAATTTTGTACAAATCGAAAGATATATAACGGTTATAATTTATATCAAATCGGGTAAAAAATAACTGTTATTTTGTGGCCTAAATAAAAAAATCCACTTTAATTATTTATTTTTTAACGGAAAAAATAAACGTCTTTACGTAAAAAAAGTTTTATTTCCTGAAGGCAAAAATAAAAATCCCAAAAAGAATTTTATTTTCTGACGGAAAAAATAAAAATCCCTAAAAGAGTTTTATTTTTAACGGAAAAAATAACAATCATTTGTAACAGTTAAAAATCAACGTTTATTTTTTCCGTTGAATAATATCACTCAATATCCTTAATGGGCTCCTCAATACGAATCTATTGGTATATGACACTATAGGTGTTCCATGTCTCTAACATAAAGATTTTTTGTTCGCATTTTAAAAAATAACCGTTATTTTCGGTCCCTGAGATATATATCGTAGCTATATCTAAATTTCAACCGATTTTTCCCAATTTCAATAGGGTTCGTCCTTGGGCCAAATAAATGAGCTGTGCCAAATTTCATCCAATTCGAATCAAAAAATACATCCTGTACTTTGTTTATACTTTAACATGGACAGACAGACAGACGGACATACATAAATCGACTTAAAAAGTGATTCTATTCACTCGCTAAGAACTTTCATTCCCAAAAGGAATTTTCCACCGCCTGACCTCGATTTTGTGTCACTGTGTAATTTCTAATTAGTGGTTTCAATAGTAAATGAAAACACATAAAATATTTTCTCATGATATATAGTTTTTTTTAATAAAGTTTGAACGTTGACATTATGTTGAACACTCCTTCATTCAAATGACCTCCACTTTTGTTAAAATATTATGAATCAACTAGCCGGCCCGGCAAACGTTGTATTGCATAGCAATATTGTTGATGTACAATTCACATAACGATAGCCCAATATTAAGATATCTTTAAGATAGTGCTCTGAAATTTGCACATACATTGAAATTGCGCAGAAAGTGTCCGTACCAAATATTATCAATATTGGCCCATGTTTCGGTGTACAGCCCATATAATGGTAGCCCTAAACATTCGGTATTTTGAAGATCTTGGGCACGGTTTTAAACAGAATTGAACAGAAAATCTCACTACATAAAACAATATTGGCCCAAGTATCTAGGTAACCCCTTAATATTCGGTATTGGCTGTAATTTTACATTTTGGATGATCATTGTGTAGAAAATGTTCCTGACAAAATTTATCCAAGATTCCGAAAAGCCTCCGTATAATGGAACTCCACATTATAGAATGCTTTGGGGATTTGAGCACGTTTTTCAATCATTCAGCTGTAATTAGTTGTTTTATTTGGTGAGTCCAAAATCTCCTTACCAAAAATGATCAATATTGGTCCAAGTTGCGGGTTGCACCCATATAATGGTATCCCCCATAATTTCTCATGTTGTGTAAAATCTTCCTACCAAAAATTAATATGTCTCTATTGGGGGGAGACACATTTTTGCGACAAAGTATCTACTTAGGTCCGAGTTTTGATATAGCATCTATAAATCATAATAACCCATTTATTATAAAGTATTATAAAGACACTGACCGAATTTCCTAATAGAGTTGGCTATAATTAGGCATAACGAATTCCTGTGGATAAAAAACATCATTCCAGGAATTTTGCAGTACAGCTTAATGTTAAAAAACGCCATAATTATTTCCAGTTCAAATTTCGCTGTGTTGAATTTCAAACTCCCTTTTTCCAACCTGAGTGTTATCGGTAGTTAGCATGTTCAATACGAATGGATAACATCGGACGGAGGTTTTCGTATAACCTTCATGTCGCTACGTCATCGCTAATTTTTATAAAATTGCTGGTTTTTGGTTTGTTGTTCTCTTTCCAGCTGAGCTTAATGATAGATTTTTGCAAAGAAGATATCTCTGTGATAAACATTTTTGGTTTCGGATATATGCGAGGTGTTCTGTTTATAAGTTCAAAGATATTGAACAACGATTAGGCATATAACCGCCTGATTTTATATTTCCCGTGGCATAGCAACATTCAGGTACTTTAAGGAACAACATGTTCCTATTATTATTTTCAAACAAATTAATCAAGGGCATGGATCTTAGAATCAGAATACCCTGAATGGACACGAACTCGATTCAGAATCTCTTCTGATTTTCCATCCTTGCATTAGTCCCAAAATGTACTTGCATTCTATGGACGACCTAAGTCAGGTCGTCTTCTCCTCGGCATCTTAACGTTATTAACTAATTACAAAACTACGCGTTTCCTGAACAATAGTGTAACTATCACAGAGTCACTATCACAAAGGATCACAAAAGTAAAGAAAGTTCTCGCGCACGTATCGGTAATCCAATCTTAATCCTTTCAGAAACTTAATTTGTAACAAAATTTAAAATTTGTCAAACTTAAAAAAAAAATTCTGACAAAAAAAGCAAATTGAATGTATGAATCTACATTTTATTTAGAAAACATTTGTATGGGAAATATAAAAGTCAGCTTTTTAGAGATTTCCCGGCATTTATTCGATCTTTTCTCACCTTTTAAACCTTCCCTAAAGCTCCACGAACATTTCAAGACTAAGATAAGAAAAATCCGTTCAGCCGTTCTCGAGTTTTAGCGAGACTAACGAACAGTAATTCATGTTTATATATATATATGTATATAGATATATCAAATCAAATCAGCAAATTTTACTTGTTTTATAAAAAATGTTTGGTTATAAAATTCAATCGATACATTTATTATTTTTTAATGTTAACCCGTTTTGTCGCTTCCGAAAATGGGCTTGATCTAGATTCGGCTCGGTAAACTTATTACTTTGTATTCACTTCATATGTGATTTATAAGATTTCAAAATATTAATCATAAGGTGATGGTGGTGTATATAAGATGTTGTACAGCGATACTTTTCGTCTACGAACATAATATAAGTTTGGATGAATATAACGATGCTAATATGTATAAATTTTGTAACTCTCTTTATGAATTATCAGTAATGCAGATGCACGGACATTTATTATTCTACAACCGATATTTTGATGAACACATTTGTGATCTTATCAAATTGTATATACCCCCCATTAACTGTAAATCAGAGGTTATGCAAATTTAATCCACACTGGTCTTCTACATACCTATCTATACGTATATACCAAATAAGGTATATCAATCTAAGTCTGTCAGATTGGAAATGAATTCCGTAAACATTATATGGGATACCATCTGATTCTTAAGAAACCTATTGTGCACACCAAATAGGGTATCTTAAAGTCGGCTAAGTCCGCCGATGATCTTTTTCTTAATTATTCACTTTTCTCAATTTCCCACCCAAAAGAAAGCACATGATGAGAACTTTCAAATAAACCAAAATATTTATATTCTATTTTCTAAATGAAAATTCGTTGGTGGTAAACCACAACAACAAAAATTCTTCTATTATACCTGTGTTCTTCGGACTGACTGTTGTTGATTTTGTTTGTTGGGTATTTATCTAAATAAACACTTCGAAGATTAATGCTGGCAGTGTTTTATAATAATACCAAACAGTATAGTCGAAACGAACAGGCCGAATGGAATAGCTGTGGCAGACACACAAAAAATTTAAGTGTTTTTCTTGTGGTGGTTTTTACTTTTTTTTCATATATACATATATAATTAATTCAATTAATTGGCGAACTTTGAAGATAATTATATAGTAATGTTATGAAAAGGAAACTACTACTACAACTACCTAAATAAATTGCCAAAACATTAAAAACAAATCGAAGTGAATCAATGAGCGATCTATTAACGAAGTGAATAACAATAAAAACCAAAAGAAATAACGAAATAAAAACAAAATAGCATAGATACCTGCTAAAAAGAAATTCAAAAGAAAATCGGAAAACCTAAAGATAGATGAACGACTTTCATGAACCACAATCTCTTTTTTGCGATGCAGTCGACAAATAATATTTAGGCAATACGGATCCAAAAACCCCAAAAACCAAAGGAATTTACCGAACAGACAACTGGGCATTTTTTAGAGGGCTGCTTTGTTGTTAGTAAAAAAAATTGAGAATAAATACAAAATAAAATCATGTCCGTCGAAAGTGAAATTATGTGAAACTATTGGAATTTGAAAAAAAAAGTTAACCTTGAGCCAGCCATGAATGCCAAAATATTTGCAAATCGAAAACAAAACCAAAAAATAATATATAATAATTATTCAAGTATTGTTCAGTGTCATTATGCATCAAAATAAATTAAAAGTGATGTGTGTGTGTGTGTGTGAAAACTTAAATTTATTTTTTTGGGAAATTTCCATTGCAAAAGTCTGAAAGAAAAGAAAAACAGAATAAAAGTGCAGGAAGTAATTATCGAAAATTAAATATTACGTATATATGGCGCGTGGACGTAATCACAATCGTAATCGAAATCAACAGAATCAAAGTACTCAGCAGCAGCTACAGCACCAGCACCAGAAGCCGAAACATTTAATTTATCAACAACAGCAGCAACAGCACCCTCAGCTTTCAGGCTGCCAAATGCAGCAAATGCAATCAACAAATGCCTCCGATGCACCTGTTGCCGTCATCTATCAAGAGGCTGGTAGCGGCAATGATGAAGCAGAGATAGGCGGCATTAATGGTGGCAACCAACACATTTCAGATCAACCCCATCATACACCCTCCACAAATGTGTCTGAAAGTTATGGCCATAATAATAAAAGTAATAATTATGAAAACCATGATGATGATCGTTCTGACGGCCATAGTAATGATGTTCCTGCCGCCAATGTCATCCCTTCCCCTGCCGATAGTAGCGATGGAATTGCCATTAAAACACACCTTGAAATGAACGGCGACCCCTCTACCACTACCACTGCTACACACACTTATCAAATGACTATGTCTAATAATAGCCATACAGATTTTAGCCAAAACAAAATAAACACCACTGGCCATAATACTCTTCCTACTCAGCAACAAGACGCAAGTAATTCAGCCAAAGAGCATATGCCTCCACTGCCCACGGAAAATACTAAACAAGAAGAGAACAGCGGGAGAACATCGTCATCGCCATCATCATCGTCAGCTCTTCAGCCAAGAGAAGAGTCTGAGCATGAGAGAGATGAGCAGAATTTGAGTAATAACAGCGGCCATAGTGAGCAATATCGCATTAATCGTTCTCCGGTCATCGAGCATAGCGTTAGTAGTGTGATCGCAGCACAAGTAACGCAGAATAACGATCAGCGTTTAGCGAACAATCGTGATGGTCAATTGAATCAGGTAACAACGGTATGTGATCAAAATCGCGTTAATCAAACAACAACAACAGCAACAACTTCGACAACAATGGGTCAAAAAAATACCAAAGGTGGTGAAATGTCACCATCGTCAAGTTCCGCTCATTTACGGGAATTTCGCGAATCATCGTTACCACCGCAAAACAACGGCAACAATAAACAACAATCACCCGGTTTGCCCACCATAACCGTGTCAGATTGTAGTACCGCCACCACCAATACAACAACGCCATTATATCCCCAGAATACACCACGAGGATATTATGATCTTGAACAAAATAAACAAGAGTTCAATGATCACAACAACAGCAAAACCTCTTATGGCACCAACAAAGAATCCGAGGGAGGCCCCAATGGTGCATCTTCGTTATCATCAGGTTCAACATCATCATCATATCGTTCACCGTCACCAACGTCAATGTACTCGCAAATGCGTTATAATTATGTGAAACTAGAAGATGTACCCGAACAAGAGGAAGAAGAATATGAGGAAGATGCCGACAACGATGATGACACTGATGAGGGCAATGAAACCGATGAAGGTGCGGCAGCAAAAACACAACAGCAAAACAACAAATTTACAGCAGCACAACATCATGTCGCCACTGCCAGCAACCTTGACAATGAATTTCAGCAACGTAAAAACTCAGCATCGCTTAGTCCAGATCGCCAGCGCTATGCCCACAGCATTGATATTAATCACAGCAATAATAGTACGGATTCTAATTTAAGCACCAGCTATCCCGATTCGGGTATGGGTGAATCGATTGCATCGACAAATGGGCGCAGTTCTACAACACCAACAATGTCACACCATATGAAACACCAGCAACAACAACAATACCACCACCAACAGCATTTCATACGAGATGGCAGTTCCACCGATTGTGATGAAACTCTAACACATTGTGAGGAGCTAATTGATTTTGTCGATACAACAACAGAATTTCTCGATCCCAATGAACGTTTGGTGTGCATCGAAAGTATTAGCCTACCAGATGTTGTTGTCGAGTCAACAAACTCTTGTGGCAATACTTCATCATCGTCGAATCCCTCCTCCTCCTCGTCGTCGAATAATGCCACCTCAGATTCAGCCTCAGGTGAAGAACGTGATATTATTAATATTAATGGCGCCACCGGTAATGCCATGGGCAATGTTCATTTCATACCCATACATGTGGAGGGCAGTGGCAGTGGCGGTCGCACATCGCCCAGGAAACAAAGTGTAGACGACAGTGTTGTTGGCAGTGGCAAGGCAACAATTGAAATAATCGAAGATGTCACCGAATTGCACCCATTCAACAATAAGAATGATTTGAAAGCTGAACATTTGAAGTAAGTAAAATGTTGAAAATATTCAAGATAAAATGTATCTGTGTTTAGTGCAAAAATTAGCATAAGTCTAACATTTCAAGTAAAGAAATACCGCCATGTTTGATCTTCGTCTTTGATTTTCCACCATGCGAAAGTATTAAAAACAGTCTTCATATACTTAGTCTTAAGGCTAACAGGGATATAAACATGTCGATCCTATAAAAACGTATCTCACAGAAAAGATCAAATCCTGTTCAGATAATTTTTTTTTTTTTTGATTTAATAATTATCGTTCGTCCGTCTGCCAACCAGCAAAACGATTGGTTACTCCCAACTCTCGAATGGAGTTACCAATTTGATCTAGTCTCTACATATTATGAAATTTCTTCCATACTAAAATTTAGTTCATTTAGTCGATCTAGACATGTGTGTCCGTCCGTCCGTCCGTCTGTCTGTCCATTATAATTTGTAAACACGATACAGGCCACAGTTATAGACCAATCTTCACGAAATTTTGCATGTAGGACGAGTTCTGGCCAATGAAGTCCCCTATTGTTTTTGGTGAAGATCTTTTAATATTTAGGGGATGAAATGGATCAAATACTAAATTTTTGTCGGTTTTTCTGGTCGCTCCAGAGGCCGCAGTTATGGTCCGAACATCGTGAAATTTTACAAGGAAAAGGGGATCGGGCCTAAGAATAAGCATGCCTGTTGTGATTAAGATCAGTCAATATTTAGCGGGTCAAATGGACCCTGACTTTTGTGTGAAAAATTACAACATTTTTAATCTGGGGCGTATATACTTGCTCCTGAAGGACATATACTAGAGATTTTGATAGTTTGTCCAAGATGAGTTGTTGACCTTCAAATTGATATCAATTATATGGCTGTATGTACTCCGATGCGGGAGTTATACGTAATTAAGTAAAGGTGACTATGTGCATATTATTACTATTACTCAATTAGAGGACGGAAATGTCGCGCTGATCGCTTTAAAATTGTACATGAAGTTCCGATTATGGTCAAGGACGACGCTTATAGTTTTCGGTGAAGTTGAGATTTCATTCAGGGGGTGCAATGAACCGATAACTTTAATTTTGTCAGATTTTCTAGTCGCTCTAAAGGCAATTATTATATGCAGAACATCACATATTTTACAAGGTGAAGGGGATCTGACCAAATACTGTTTAGATGATGATCGGTCAATTTTCCGAGGGTCAAATCAACCAAATCCTAAAGTAACCAATTTTTATTTTATGGCGTAAAAACTCACATCAAGAAAAAACATTTTGGAAAATATGCAAGACTTAGAAAGAGGAGTTGTTGATCTATAATAGGTAAAAAGGGTGCAAATATCACGAAATATTGCCCAGGCTCAGAATATAGAACCGCCGAAAGTGTGCTTTTCGTGGTAGTTGTGTAGGGTATCATATGGTCGGCCCCGTCCGAATTTACTACTCCGCTCACTGGTCTCGTCCCATTTGAGTCACTAAGCATAGACCAATCATCATGAAAACAGACATAGTCATTCGTTGGCCAGATTCCCTTCTCTGTGTAAAATTTGGGCTACCCATTCTGGTATAAACCTTATGCTTGGTCCAAACAATTTACATTTTCAGATTTAGTGAACCGGATATGTAGGCCATATTATTTTATGTCCTCTGGTACCACCCTGATATGAACAATTGTTAATTTTATAAAATGTGAAATGCCATCGATATGATGATTACACAGACACCAGTGTAAATTTATTTTAATACTTTCTAAATAGCATTTGTTTGAGGCCAAGAATTTCTAAAAACAAATCGAAATATTGGTCATAATTATATTTAATATTTTGACTATCTGATTAAAATCGAACAGTAGGAGAGCAGAAACATAGCCGCCATATTTCATTTTGCAAAATTTTAATTTAGTACCTCTATTATTTAAAATTTGGGCGTATGTTTCGACGTATTCTATATACGATTTCCTATGAATTCTGGATGTTTTGAATGCGGATTATATAATTTACGATCAAGGGGAACTAAGCGACATAAAACGAGTTACGTTCTTTTTGTAAACCATCAGCGTAGGGATATGAAAGTTTATCGTAATTATACGTCTGAGGGGTTGTGTGGCACACTTTTTTATTCACCAGGAATGACAAATTACAGGCACTTCTGCGTAGACAAATGGGCCTATATCGGGTCAATAATTCAACGAATCCCAATGTTTATCTGAATGAGACGAAATTTTGCATTTAGGACTGGCTTGAGTCTATCCATCACAAGGATGAGCGTATATTAAATATGTAATTATCATTTGAAACATCACGCAGAAATCAGGATCTTAAAAAATCTATGTCGATTAGATATTTTGGGTCATTTTTTATATGAATTGCCAGTAATTTTGCATTATATAAGTATAGGTACTTGTTTTGGTATAGCCCACTAATAATGGTAACTTCAGTTTTGGAAGTTTTACGGATTTAAGACATATTTTTCAAACGTCACGCGTCATTATGCCCTCAACCACACTGTGGTACAGGGTATTATGTATTTGTGCATATGTTTGTAACAGGCAAAAGGAAACGAGATAGACACATGATTCCTTTTGAGAATATGTATAGAATCACTTTCTGAGTCGATGTATGCATGTCGGTCCGTCTGTAGATGTTAAATTGTAAACAAAGTACAGGTCGCATTTATAATTCGATTTGGATGAAATTTGGCGCATGTCACATATTTTCCCCAAGGATGAACCATATTGAAATTGGGAAAAATCGGTTCAGACTTAGATATAACTCCCATATATAGTTTCGTCCGATTTAAGGTAAATGGTACACCAAAGTCCCTATGTATCATTCAATTTGCACGAAATTTGGCATAGATAACTGAATTAGGTCTAGAATGTGTGCTAAGTTTCGTGAAAATCGGTCCAGATTTAGATATAGCTCCCATATATATTTTCGTCCGATTTAAGGTAAATGGGTATGTAAAGTTCCTATATATCTGCGTACTGAATTAAGGGGACCCCACCCATTCTTGGGATCAAAAATTTTGTTGATATAATTCGAATCTACACTAATTAAAGAATGTCCTTACAAAATTTCAAATGAAAATCTCAAGAACTCTTGAAGATATAGCCGATTTATTGTGTCAGCATCAAGTGACGGCTGAAGGGCTTCTTAAACTTTAAACGCGTTTTTCTCTAAACATTTTTGTGCGAATGGCGGGCACGATAACTCAAAAACTAATAACCCAATCGATTTCAAATTTTTACACGTTTCTCTGTGAGTGTATAGCTATCGTATGAACTAGGATAAAACCAATCGGTGAAGATCTTCCTTATTTTTTAACTTGGTTTTTGGTCAAAAATCGACGATTTTCCAAAAATATTTTTTCAAAGGTCCGCCATTTTGTTAATTTTAGAGCGAAGTCAATAATCCTAGTTCATACGAGAGCCAGACATGTACTCTTCCTAACAACGTTGGAATTTTCGGAGTCCGATGTTCTAGTGAGGAGTTATCATGCCCGCCATCAAAAATAAGGACTTTTCTTTAACTACAAAAAACAACAACAAAACAATAACAAAAATTTTTTGTAAATTATTATACCCTACACAACTATGTGTAGGGTATAATAGCTTTGTGCAGCCCCAAAAGTTTGTAACGCCGCGAAATATTGGTCCTAGACCCACCTTTAAGTATACCGATCGTCATATCTCGACTAGCTGAGTCGATCTAGACATGTGTGTCCGTCCGTCTGTCCATTATAATTTGTAAACACGATACAGGCCACAGTTATGGACCAATCTTCACGAAATTTTGCATGTAGGATGGGTTCTGGCCAATGAAGACCCCTATTGTTTTTGGGAAAGATCGGTTAATATTTAGGGGATGAAATGGACTAAATACTAAATTTTTGTCGGTTTTTCTGGTCGCTCCAGAGGCCGCAATAATGGCTCGAACATCTTGAAATTTTGCATGGAGAAGGGGATCAAGCCAAAGAATAAGCAGGCATGTTTTGATAAAGATCGGTCAATATTTAGCGGGTCAAATGGACCCTGACTTTTGTGTGAAAAATGACAAAATGTGTATTATATGGCATATATATTTACCCCTGAAGGACATATACCCGAGAAGTTGATATTATATCCAAGAGGAGTGGTTGACCTTTAAATTAAGACCAATTATATTGTTGTATGTGCTCGGATGAGAGAGTTACACCTAAATATTTACAGGTATCTCCGTATTTGTATATTATTTAGTAAACCATTATCACTCTGGAGAGCTGAACTATAGCGCTGATCGCTTTGAAATGTTCCATGAGGTTCCAGTTATGGTCAAGGACAACACCTATAATTTTCGGTGATGACCAGATAATAATTTTGGAATGAAGTGGACCGAAAACTTAATTTTTTGTGTTATTTTCGAGTCGATCTATAGACCTCAAATGAAAGCCGAACATCACAACACAACCCACGGTGAAGGGAATCTGGACAATAGCTGTACTGAATACTCGTAATATTCGGAAAAGTGTGAGGAAGAGGTGCTGTTTACCTCTAATCGGGCAAGAGGGTGCAAATATCACGAAATATTGCCCGGGCTCGGAATAAACATCCGAAAAAAATTTGAGTTCCGTGGTAGTTGTGTAGGGTATCGTATGGTCGGCCCCGTCCGACTATACTGCTCCGCTCACTGGTTTTTCTTCTATTTTAAATCTTCAATTATATATGTGTGATTTACAAGCCCATTGAAAATCTTGAAAAATTAAAATCGAGAATGGGGGGGTTCCCTTAAGTCTAGAATGATCTGTGCTAAGTTTCGTGAAGATCGGTTCAAATTTAGATATAGCTCCAATATATATTTTCGTCCGATTTAATGTAAATTGTGTACAAAAGAACGAACGATTGGCCGACCCGCATACAATTTTGAACTTTGTTCTGAAGTTACTATAACCTTATGTGTGTGTCAAGTTTTCTTGAAATTGGTTCAGATTTACATATAACTCCTATATATACTTTCGTCCGATTTTAAGTAAATGGTGTACTAAAGTCCCATAGCTAGGTCGATTGGCAAGACGTACTGAAATTAATATTAATTAATCTCTGGCAAGTTTCCTCGAAATCGGTTGAGATTTAGATATAGCATAGATTTCATATATAATTTCGACCTATTCATGTTGATTTAATCCAAATAATCAATGGGTGCTTGATTGATATTACATGTTAAACAGTGAAGCATACCAAATAGCGTGCGTAAAGTTTGCTTAAAGTCTATTTAAAAAGTATGGAATAGATTGCAGAATGACATGTGTAAGGATTGACGTTAGTCGGTTTACGTATAGATAAAGATCGCATTTTTAAGTTCGTTCAATTTCATGTCAATGTTCCTTCGAAAAGACGACATCTATAAATATACATATGTAGAATATCTCCAAAGTTACTACTTTCTTTACTGGTTTTCAGTATGTTAAAGATCCTAGCCCAGCCTCAGTGTCTGTTGTTTGGTATTTTGTTTTCTTATGGAAATCCCAATCGGCTTTAGGTTTTTTCACTGTCCATCTCATTCATGGAAGAGAATGTCAAAAGTTCCAAAAATAATCGAGATAGACCCATGGTTCCTTTTGAGAATATGCATAGAATAACTTTCTGAGTCGATTTACGTATGTCCGTCCGTCCGTCCATGTATTTTTGTTAACAAAGTACAGGTCGCATTTATGATCCGATTTGGATGAAATTTGGCACAGGTCACTTAATTGGCCCAAGGACGAACCCTATTGAAATTGAAAATCGGTCCGCGTTTAGGCATAGCTCCCATATAACGGTACCCCCAAATATTCGGTATTTTGAGGCTCTTGAGCCCGTTTTTTAACTGAATTCGCTGAAATTTTTTCGGAAAGACCCCATATAAGGGTACCCCCAATTTTCGGTATTTTCGGGTTCTTAGGCTCGTTTTATAACTGAATTCTCTGAAATTTGGTACATTGTGTTTGTATTGGGTACACAATTACTCCACTAAAAATTATAAATATAGGTCTAGTTTTTCTGGTAGTCCCCATATAACGGTACTTACAAATGTTTGGTATTTTGGGGGTTCTGATCGTATTTTTCGACCGAATTGAGTGTAATTTAGTACGTCGAGTTCTTATTAGGTAGCACATCTCTCCACTATAAATTATAAATAGTCAATTTTTTCTGGTAGCCCCCATATAAGGGTACCCCCCAATTTTCGGTATTTTGAGGTTCTTGAACCAAATTCTATTTATGCCCTTCACCCTGTAAATGGTGCACCAAAGTCCAAATTTGGCACAGCATAATGAATTATCGCTAGAATGATGTGTGTTAAGTTTCCTGAAAATCGGTTCAGATTTAGATATAGATCTCATATATATTTTCGTCCGATTTAAGGTAAATAGTGCACCAAAGTCCCTTAATATCTTTCGGTTTGCACTAAATTTGCCACAGCGTAATGAATTAGGTCTAAAATGATGTGTGTTAAGTTTCCTGAAACTCGGTTCGGATTTAGATATAGCTCCCAAACATATTTTCGTCCGATTTAATGTAAATAGTGCACCAAAGTCCCTTAATATCTTTCGGTTTGCACTAAATTTGGCACAGCGTAATGGATTAAGTCTAGATGTGTGTTAAGTTTCCTGAAATCGGTTCAGATTTAGATATAGCTTCTATATCTGACCAAATGAACAATTTAGTATCGGTTGCAGAATGACGTGTTTATGGTTCCAATTTCATTTTACTGGTCCTTTAAAATTGCGACGTCTGTTAGGATTCATCTGTTGAATATACTCAAAGTGGTGAAGGGTATCGGCCCCGTCCGACTTTACTACTTTCCTTACTGGTTACTATTTTTTCGAATAAAAGATATTTTGGCAGTAAATTGCAAATATATTTTATATGGTTGGTTGAAAGTACTAGCTGAATTGTTTCAATTTCTCAATTGTTTCAATTTCTGAAACGATAAAAAAATTGTTGTTTTGATATTTTTTATGTAGGTCCCTGCTTTGATATGATCACTATATGAGATATAGAGCTCTAAAAAAGTGCCGAATGTGCCCCAGCCTTCCCTACGCCGATAAAACAGCTAATTAACAGTGATTGTGAAAATAATGTACCATAGAAAATGATTTCGGATAAATATTCCATGAATAATTCAGTGATTTTATGCAATTATATAAGTAGTGACAGTTAGGCATATAAGAAGCCCATAATTGGGAATTTGGTGCACTATTTATATAAAATAAAAAATACATGGACGATGCATGTTCATTCTTTTGCCTGTTACAAACATATGCACAAAGACATAATAGCCTGTACCGCAGTGTGGTGGAGTGTATGAATAGTAGTAATTGTTTTGCGCTTATATTTTTTATCTTTTAAAAATGAATAAATTACATATTTATTTCTCAAAAAATGTTCACTATTACTTTATTTTTTTAAAAGAAGTTACGGGTTATTCAGTTTAAAATTTAAGTTGCTTTAGTTTTGGCCCCAGTGTATGTTCGTCCGATTTTATGCAAATGGTGCACTAAACTGCCAATATTCGTCCGATTCAGACGAAATTTGGAATACCGGGCGGTGTTGAGTCTAAAATGGCATGTGCTAAGTTATGTTGAAATCGGTTTAATATTATTTCTTCCCCGATATCATCTAAATAGGGCATCATGGAATCGATTACAATGACATTTTTCACGCGATGCCTACAATGCGTACAAAAGTCAGCCCAATGAAATGTTGCATAACTTTCAAAATGTCATGTGTATGGATTGGTCACATATTTAATTCTGTCCTATTTATTGCCATTTGTCCTCCACCTTACAACAACAATCTTAGGATCATCTCTTGTATATACCCAAAGTGGTGAATGGTATCTTAAAAAATTGCCATGAAATCGAACCTACTCGTACATGGGATCTACAGCTAAGTCCCAAAATAATTTATATCAACATGTACAAACTGTACATGTTTATCTGATAAATGAATGAAATGAGAAATGAGAAATTTTACTCCATTATTTCTCCAATTCAATTTGCCCGTAATTTAAAATTGTTTCCCCAAACAAATCCTTTAGTACAAAAATAATTTATTACCAATTAAGTGCAAATTGAGAAAATATATATTTCGCCAAATTTATTTTTATATTTCCACTTTGTAAATTTGAAATGTAAATTTAAAATAGATTTCAAACAAGGAACGTGCTATTTTTTACATGAATGCAACGAATCGAAAAAAAACCGCAACAACAACAAATAGCTGTCTATCTATAGGCATGGACCATATTCGTTTAGTTTGCCGGCTAAATTGAGAACACGGTCTGAAAAGAAAACATAATTCTTTACAATTGGAAAGTAAAACAATATTTTTCTGCATGCAATGTTTACTTGTATATTCTCGTCTAAATATATGTACGGCATAAGCGTGGGAATGTCAGACGTGTCGGTGATTATTGTTTGTTTGCATTCGCCAGTCGGCGGCAATCGTAAGAAATCTGAAAAAGAAAATTAGGAATTTCAAACTAAACATTCTTCTACTTTCGATAAGTATAGATCTGCCTCTGAAATTTGGCACGTTCCATTAGAGATAGCGCAACACAGCGGGAGGGAATCAACCAACCAAACTGAAAAAAAGAACAACATGACGAAAATATTTATTTATATATGCCATATCTCGATATGTGTGTATTTTACATATGCAAAATTTTCAAAAAGAAACAAAAATGTGTTATCATTTCGGTACATTTGGGCCTGATGTTTTTTGAATGTTTTTTTTTTCTTCGCATGAATGTCTTTCAAATTTTGTTTTTACTTGAATCAAAAAATGATTCACATGCCTTCGTACATACATATATATTTTCATTATATCTCTATTATTTTATGGACTAAATTGTTTTTATCAAAATAATACAGGGTTGCCGTTATAAATATTTAAAAAAATAGCATGGAAAAATAACAACAATTTATTTCATCAGCTCTAAAAAATAGGCACACAAAGAATGTGAATAATTTCCCTAGCTTCGCTAAAAAATCTTCAATTTGTTGTTGCCAAGAAATGCTTTTATAACCTTTAAATGGTGTCTAGTTCCAAAATTTCCCGATCCAATTGAACATTGGCAACTCTTCCTCAAATTATATTTATTTGAAGTGTAATAAAACAATATAATGTATTTGAAAAAAATATATATAATAGATATTTTCATATACTTGAACATCTGTACTTGAAATAGACACCCTCACAAATATATATGATGTACGTATGTATGTAAATTCATTATTGAATATTTTGTGTGTGTGTGTTTTACACACAAAATGTGGACATGTGCTTTAGATCTATTTTATGTAGTTCTTCGAAGACATTAAATTCTTATACGTAAATATATTTTCCAGCTTATCGTCAATTTTTTCAACTCGCCCATTCATATTTAAAATTCAGTTCAGTCAGTCATCTGTTATTGAGAATTTTGGCTGTTGCATATGGCTCATCATAATTCAAATTAAATGCCAGATTTCCATTAATAAATTGACGCCAAATAAAATGCTGATTTTTATTTTTCAAATAACATACAGTAGATGATTCCCATGGTACCGGATGAGAAAATCTAGAGGATTTTACAAAATGTGTCTCTAATATTTCCTAGAAAATTTATAAAAACACCTAGCAACTTACCTCGAAATATTCCTAAGAGATCCAAAATATTGAATATATTCTTGATGACATGTCAAAAAGGTGATGATTTGGGTCGATGTGTGAGAGCACGTATTTATAACCTTCACCACACTGTGGTACAGGGTATAATGTCTTTGTGCATATGTTTGTAACAGGCAAATGGAATCGAGATATACCCATGGTTCCTTTTGAGAATATGCATAGAATCACTTTCTGAGTCGATTTACACATGTCCGTCTGTCCGTCCGTCCATGTATTTTTGTGAACAACAATTATGATCCGATTTGGATGAAATTTTAAATTGGAGAAAATAGGTTCAGATTTAGATATAGCTCCCATATATAGTTTCGTCCGATTTTATGTAAATGATGTACCAAAACTATGAATACAAAATTTTGCACAGAGTACTGAATTAGGTTCAGACTGATGACTGCGAAATTTATTAAAAACGGTTCAGATTTAGATATAGCTCCCATATATAGTTTCGTCCAATTTTTTGTGAATGATACACCAAACTCCCAATATTTATCTGAATGGGACAACATTTTGCACAGAGTACGGAATTAGGTCCAGACTCATGACAGCGAAGTTTTGTTAAAATCGGTTAAGATTTAGTTATAGCTCCCATATATAGTTACGTTCGATTTTTTTCAGTTTTTTTGGTTCCGATTTCTATATAGGCCTTATATATTTTTGTTCCATTTTATATAAATGGTGCCCCGAAGGGCCTATGTTTGTTTTATGTACACGAAATTTGGCAGAGGGTATTGAATTTAATACAGAGTCATAAAAAAACAAATGGTGCAACGGTTGCTCAATTAGGTCCATGTGTTTATATATAGCTCCCATACATAATTTTACTCCATTTCATACAAATGGTACACCAAAGAATCCAAGTCTACCCGTTTGACATGCAATTTTTCATTGATTTCAGAATGGTATGGGATTTGTTTCAATTGGCTCAAATATCTATCTAGATAGCACATTTCCTCCAAAAATTCTATGGCTGTTCTATCTACAGGATATTGTAGATACTAACATCTCTTGTATGTACCTAAAGTGGTGAAGGGTATCATATAGTCGGCCCCGTCCGACATTTGAACTTTCCTTACTGGTTTTATAATCGCGCACTTTCTAAGCACCGTACAACATTTTTTGCGCTAATAGATATTATTTTCTTTTTGAGCGATTTTATTGTGGCAAAAAAAAAAAACATTTTTCTTTAAGCGAGTGTCGTACGCCATATTTTCGTATTTTAGAGAATTTGGACACTATTCATTTTTGGATTTGCATGATCAATATAATTTGCGGTGTCCTTTTTTATACCCTCCACCATAGTATTGAGGGTATATTAATTTTGTTTTTCCGTATGTAACTCATTCTTCACCAGCGTAAAATTCTATGCCGATCTAACCATGTCCGTCAGTAGTGACCAGTCTAGCGTCTAAACGAATTGAGATAGATCGCCGCATAGAATTGTCTTTTGTCTGCAGGCAGGTCATGTTGAATGAAGGTACCCATATAAAGATACCCCCCAATTGTCGGTACTTTGGGGTTCTTGAGCGCTGTTTTCAACCGAATTCGCACATTGCATTCTTTTTGGATACCAAATTTCTCCACTAAAAATTATAAATATAGGTCCACTTTTTCCTCCAAGTTTCAGTATTTTGAGGTTCTTTTGTGAGCTTTTTAACCAAATTTGCTGAAATTGTTGGGTACTAATATTGTCCACTAAACATTATTAATATCGGCCCACTTTTTCCGGTAGCCCCATATAACGTAACCCAATTTTCGGCATTTTGGGGTTCTCTATCGCGTTATTAGACGAATTCGCTGAAATTTGGTACATTGAGTTTTTACTGGGTGTCAAAAGTCTCCACTTAAATGTATAAATATAGGTCAATTTTTCGGGTAGCCCCCCTAAATTTGCAGTATTTTTAGGGTTTTAATTCATAGTATGAAGGATATTCTGTACGCGAAATTGTCATTTTATACCCTACATTTTATACCATATGGAATTCAAAGATGATTTAGTCGATTTAGCCATCTGTTGTAATCATTATTTCTTCAGAGGATATCGCATTAAAACTAGAACGTTAGGTTTGAGAATCGGCACGCATTTAGTCCTAGCCCCTATATAAAACCACCTACCGATTTAATATTTAGTTTTGTATTGGGATACAAATTAGGTCATTAATTAGGCATAACCCTCATATAAAGAAAACAACAAATATTCGCTAATTCCTACACAATGTTGTCAATATTGGCTCTCCTTTATATGCCTCATATGGCTTTTCTCTCTAAATTGCAGTATTTTGAGAATTTTATACACATGTTTCACCCTAATTCCTGAAATTTGTATTTGGTTTACAACAATCGATTGGTAGAATTGTTTTTTTAGGTCTACTATATTTTCATTTCAAGTATCTGTCTGTATTCCTAAAAAAAGCGGCCGGGCCGAACTTTGGATGCCCTCCACCATCCAGAGTTCGTCGCGGCCATTTTTTCGCTTGTGTATAATTATAATTGAAAAATCATATTTTGTGCGTAGCTATCATAAAGTCCAACTTTTGCACTTTCCGCATTGGTTTTTGATTGAGATTTTTTATTTCTCAATTCTTATACAATAGCATGATAATGATAAAATATTGACTAGATAGACTATGCTTAAGACAAAAAATGTGATATATTTTTATTTACGTAAAATTGTGGATTAGCATAAAATACTGCCAAATCATTGAAAATACGACTAATGCTATTACTCATAACACTTGAGTCAAATATATGTTTATCTATATTAGAATATATCTAAAAATGAGTAAAGCAAAACAAAGTAGAATTGTGGATTTGTTGTTTGTTTCTAGAATCGAACATATGATTTATTATTTGTCCTTGGAATGTGAGAATATAATTAGGGCAATTGATCATAAACACACAATTGCAACCAAAACAATTGTAATCAAATGGCATGTTAATACGGGAAATAAGTCAACATTTTATTAGGATTATTCAAATAATACCATCGGTCTAAATTTTGTTTCATCTATTATAAAGGGTTTAAAAACACAAAGGATTTACTTAACTTGATTTCTTTCCGAATGCCTAAGGTACGTAATAACACAAACCAACAATTAGCTCATTTGTATAATGTGACGAAGTAAAACCACGCAATTTTTGTTAATTTAAGTTTTAAGTTTAACATATGAGTGACAACATGTGCGTGTTATTCATCTGTCTGCCCAACACCTTCCACAAGAAAATATTTTATATTATTATTCCAATGCTCGGCATAAATAGTATATATTATATAAATAAAATGTCTCTGCTCATAAAAGAAATGAACATAAACAAAGATTAAACTAATTCACATTGTTATTGTCTTATTTACTGTTCATATTAATAATACAAACGAATACTTTCTGTCTATTTGTGGGAAAAATAATATGACGGAAATAATTTTTTAAGTCTTCACTGTTAACATTTTGAGAGGAATGTGAAAAGAAATATGTGATCATATTTTATTTATAAATAAATCGTAGGAGGAACCTCAACAAAATGAATTGGGTATTCAAGGTATGGAAAAACCAAACCGGAAGAGTCTCTCACTTTAGATCTTTCCTATAAAGGTGTGATTTTCCTGAAGGAATTTTACTGTTAATGTTGTCAAACAATCGAAATATTGGCACTTGAACATTGAAATTTAAAATTAAAAAAATATATATTTAAAAAAAAATAAATAATGTCGGACCAAACCTCTGTTTAACCTGTCCATTTCCATTGAACAGATTATGTATTTCTTGGTCGATGACATTGTAATACCCCGAAATATTGTTGTATCTATACCACCTGAATCTATATATGCTATGTAAATCGCACCATAATTCCATTTGAAAAACCAGTAAGAAAATTAGAAAAGTTGAACTGGGCCGACTATATGATACCTTTCATCACTTTGGATATCGTCTGGAGTCGGTTGCCTACCATTGGACAAATTTATGGGAAACGATTTATATCAACATTTATACAAGCTATTCGGTACGCCACATTGTTAAAAATTTAATCGCAATCAGACACCCGCTCGAAATACATATGGAAGCTATGGCTGCATCTGCACCAATTTCAACAAAACGCAATAACGTCATTCAAGTCTCAATTTGATTTCATTTCATTTCATACAATAACTCACAGAGAAACGTGTAAAAATTTGGAATCGATTGGATTATTAGTTTTTGAGTTATCGTGCCCGCCATTCGCAGAAGAGAAAAACGCGTTTAAAGTTTGAGAAGCCCTTTAACCGTCACTTGATGCTGACACAATAAATCGGCTATATCTTCAAGAGTTCTTGAGATTTTCACTTGAAATGTTGTAGGGACATTCTTGAATCAGTGTACATTCGAATTAAATCAAAAAAAACCAGTAAGGAAAGTAGTAAAGTCGGACGGGGCCGACTCTAGGATACCCTTCACCACTATGGGTACATTAAACAGGACTATTAACATGAAATTGGATGAAATAAAATATGTGATATTTATCTAAATGTGAATCTACCTAGATTTGTCCATAAAGTGTGTAAATCGACTTCAAACAAATATAAATAGGTCATCCGGTTGACTATGTCTGTACTTCTAGAAAACGCAACTACGCAATTCTATGCTCAATTTTGTACGTTGTGCAAAATTTGATGTCAATCTGACTAACATGAGGAGTATGATGCCCAATTTGCTTGATATCGGGCGAAAAAATACATGTAAGCTATATCCACATATTAAGCGATTTCAAACAAACTTGTCACAGGTTAGGTTATACTAACTTTAGAACGTTTTGTTCCTATTGGTTCCTTGGTGCGTCAATTACATAAAATCAATCTATAATAAAATGGAGCTATATCTAAATCTGGACCGATTTTCACGAAACAAGGCAGACATCACTCTAGGCTCAATTCAGTACGTTATGCCAAATTTCGTGCAAATCGAAAGATATATAGCGACTTTGGTGAACCATTTACATGAAATCGGACGAAACTATATGTGGGAGCTATATAGAAATATGGACCGATTTTATCGAAACTTGGCAGACATCACTCTAGGCTCAATTCAGTACGTTGTGCAAAATTTCGGGCAAATCGAAAGATATATATGGATGTTGGTGCACAATTTACATGAAATCGGACGAAACTATATATGGGAGCTATATCTAAATCTGGACTGGTTTTCACGAAACTTGGCAGACATAACTCTAGGCTCAATTCAGTACGTTATGCCAAATTTCGTGCAAATCGAAAGATATATATGGATTTTGGTCACAATTTACATGAAATCGGACGAAACTATACTGGTAGCTATATCTAAATCTTGACCGATTTTCACGGAGCTTGGCAGACATCATTCTAGACCTAAATGATTAGGCTGTACCAAATTTCGTGCTAATCGAAAGATATATAGGGACTTTGGGGCCCCATTTACATTCATGAAACTTGGCAGACATCATTCTAGGCCCAACGTTATGCCAAAGTGCAAACGAAGGATATATAGGGACTTTGGGGTACCATTTACATGAAATCGCACGAAACTATATATGGGAGCTATATCTAAATCTGGACCGATTTTCTTGAAACTGGGCAGACACCATTCTAGACTCAATTCAGTACGTTATGCCAAATTTCGTGCAAATCGAAAGATATATAGAGACTTTGGTGCACCATTTACATGAAATCGGACGAAACTATATATGGGAGCTATATCTAAATCTGTACCGATTTTCACGAAACTTGGCAGACATCACTCTAGGCTTAATTCAGTACGTTATGCCAAATTTCGTGCAAATCAAAAGATATATAGGGACTTTGGGGCACCATTTACATGAAATCGGACGAAACTATATATGGGAGCTATATCTAAATCTGAACCGATTTTCACGAAACTTGGCAGACATCATTCTAGACCTAAATGATTAGGCTGTACTAAATTTCGTGCAAATCGAAAGTTATATAGGGACTGTTTACA